>NW_027152477.1:0-129146 GCF_040937935.1 Hyperolius riggenbachi | reverse complement strand
CTAAACTATGTTCTGGGATGAAAGTTACAGCTTCAGTGAAATCCGTTTGCAAATCGGAGTGATAGATTAGAATCGAGAGCCAACGGTAAGTTTTCTATGTTAAACCATTACACCATTGAAAAACTGGTTACGTTTGCAATCGAAAGAAAAATGACTATAGTTGAAGAGCTAATGGCCCCTAAACTATGTTCTGGGATGAAAGTTACAGCTTCAGTGAAATCCGTTTGCAAATCGGAGTGATAGATTAGAATCGAGAGCCAACGGTAAGTTTTCTATGTTAAACCATTACACCATTGAAAAACTGGTTACGTTTGCAATCGAAAGAAAAATGACTATAGTTGAAGAGGTAATGGCCCCTAAACTATGTTCTGGGATGAAAGTTACAGCTTCAGTGAAATCCGTTTGCAAATCGGAGTGATAGATTAGAATCGAGAGCCAACGGTAAGTTTTCTATGTTAAACCATTACACCATTGAAAAACTGGTTACGTTTGCAATCGAAAGAAAAATGACTATAGTTGAAGAGGTAATGGCCCCTAAACTATGTTCTGGGATGAAAGTTACAGCTTCAGTGAAATCCGATTGCAAATCGGAGTGATAGATTAGAATCGAGAGCCAACGGTAAGTTTTCTATGTTAAACCATTACACCATTGAAAAACTGGTTACGTTTGCAATCGAAAGAAAAATGACTATAGTTGAAGAGGTAATGGCCCCTAAACTATGTTCTGGGATGAAAGTTACAGCTTCAGTGAAATCCGTTTGCAAATCGGAGTGATAGATTAGAATCGAGAGCCAACGGTAAGTTTTCTATGTTAAACCATTACACCATTGAAAAACTGGTTACGTTTGCAATCGAAAGAAAAATGACTATAGTTGAAGAGGTAATGGCCCCTAAACTATGTTCTGGGATGAAAGTTACAGCTTCAGTGAAATCCGTTTGCAAATCGGAGTGATAGATTAGAATCGAGAGCCAACGGTAAGTTTTCTATGTTAAACCATTACACCATTGAAAAACTGGTTACGTTTGCAATCGAAAGAAAAATGACTATAGTTGAAGAGGTAATGGCCCCTAAACTATGTTCTGGGATGAAAGTTACAGCTTCAGTGAAATCCGTTTGCAAATCGGAGTGATAGATTAGAATCGAGAGCCAACGGTAAGTTTTCTATGTTAAACCATTACACCATTGAAAAACTGGTTACGTTTGCAATCGAAAGAAAAATGACTATAGTTGAAGAGGTAATGGCCCCTAAACTATGTTCTGGGATGAAAGTTACAGCTTCAGTGAAATTCGATTGCAAATCGGAGTGATAGATTAGAATCGAGAGCCAACGGTAAGTTTTCTATGTTAAACCATTACACCATTGAAAAACTGGTTACGTTTGCAATCGAAAGAAAAATGACTATAGTTGAAGAGGTAATGGCCCCTAAACTATGTTCTGGGATGAAAGTTACAGCTTCAGTGAAATCCGTTTGCAAATCGGAGTGATAGATTAGAATCGAGAGCCAACGGTAAGTTTTCTATGTTAAACCATTACACCATTGAAAAACTGGTTACGTTTGCAATCGAAAGAAAAATGACTATAGTTGAAGAGGTAATGGCCCCTAAACTATGTTCTGGGATGAAAGTTACAGCTTCAGTGAAATCCGTTTGCAAATCGGAGTGATAGATTAGAATCGAGAGCCAACGGTAAGTTTTCTATGTTAAACCATTACACCATTGAAAAACTGGTTACGTTTGCAATCGAAAGAAAAATGACTATAGTTGAAGAGGTAATGGCCCCTAAACTATGTTCTGGGATGAAAGTTACAGCTTCAGTGAAATCCGTTTGCAAATCGGAGTGATAGATTAGAATCGAGAGCCAACGGTAAGTTTTCTATGTTAAACCATTACACCATTGAAAAACTGGTTACGTTTGCAATCGAAAGAAAAATGACTATAGTTGAAGAGCTAATGGCCCCTAAACTATGTTCTGGGATGAAAGTTACAGCTTCAGTGAAATCCGTTTGCAAATCGGAGTGATAGATTAGAATCGAGAGCCAACGGTAAGTTTTCTATGTTAAACCATTACACCATTGAAAAACTGGTTACGTTTGCAATCGAAAGAAAAATGACTATAGTTGAAGAGGTAATGGCCCCTAAACTATGTTCTGGGATGAAAGTTACAGCTTCAGTGAAATCCGATTGCAAATCGGAGTGATAGATTAGAATCGAGAGCCAACGGTAAGTTTTCTATGTTAAACCATTACACCATTGAAAAACTGGTTACGTTTGCAATCGAAAGAAAAATGACTATAGTTGAAGAGGTAATGGCCCCTAAACTATGTTCTGGGATGAAAGTTACAGCTTCAGTGAAATCCGTTTGCAAATCGGAGTGATAGATTAGAATCGAGAGCCAACGGTAAGTTTTCTATGTTAAACCGTTACACCATTAAAAAACTGGTTACGTTTGCAATCGAAAGAAAAATGACTATAGTTGAAGAGGTAATGGCCCCTAAACTATGTTCTGGGATGAAAGTTACAGCTTCAGTGAAATCCGTTTGCAAATCGGAGTGATAGATTAGAATCGAGAGCCAACGGTAAGTTTTCTATGTTAAACCATTACACCATTGAAAAACTGGTTACGTTTGCAATCGAAAGAAAAATGACTATAGTTGAAGAGGTAATGGCCCCTAAACTATGTTCTGGGATGAAAGTTACAGCTTCAGTGAAATCCGTTTGCAAATCGGAGTGATAGATTAGAATCGAGAGCCAACGGTAAGTTTTCTATGTTAAACCATTACACCATTGAAAAACTGGTTACGTTTGCAATCGAAAGAAAAATGACTATAGTTGAAGAGCTAATGGCCCCTAAACTATGTTCTGGGATGAAAGTTACAGCTTCAGTGAAATCCGTTTGCAAATCGGAGTGATAGATTAGAATCGAGAGCCAACGGTAAGTTTTCTATGTTAAACCATTACACCATTGCAAAACTGGTTACGTTTGCAATCGAAAGAAAAATGACTATAGTTGAAGAGGTAATGGCCCCTAAACTATGTTCTGGGATGAAAGTTACAGCTTCAGTGAAATCCGTTTGCAAATCGGAGTGATAGATTAGAATCGAGAGCCAACGGTAAGTTTTCTATGTTAAACCATTACACCATTGAAAAACTGGTTACGTTTGCAATCGAAAGAAAAATGACTATAGTTGAAGAGGTAATGGCCCCTAAACTATGTTCTGGGATGAAAGTTACAGCTTCAGTGAAATCCGATTGCAAATCGGAGTGATAGATTAGAATCGAGAGCCAACGGTAAGTTTTCTATGTTAAACCATTACACCATTGAAAAACTGGTTACGTTTGCAATCGAAAGAAAAATGACTATAGTTGAAGAGGTAATGGCCCCTAAACTATGTTCTGGGATGAAAGTTACAGCTTCAGTGAAATCCGTTTGCAAATCGGAGTGATAGATTAGAATCGAGAGCCAACGGTAAGTTTTCTATGTTAAACCATTACACCATTGAAAAACTGGTTACGTTTGCAATCGAAAGAAAAATGACTATAGTTGAAGAGGTAATGGCCCCTAAACTATGTTCTGGGATGAAAGATACAGCTTCAGTGAAATCCGTTTGCAAATCGGATTGAGAGATTAGAATCGAGAGCCAACGGTAAGTTTTCTATGTTAAACCATTACACCATTGAAAAACTGGTTACGTTTGCAATCGAAAGAAAAATGACTATAGTTGAAGAGGTAATGGCCCCTAAACTATGTTCTGGGATGAAAGTTACAGCTTCAGTGAAATCCGATTGCAAATCGGAGTGATAGATTAGAATCGAGAGCCAACGGTAAGTTTTCTATGTTAAACCATTACACCATTGAAAAACTGGTTACGTTTGCAATCGAAAGAAAAATGACTATAGTTGAAGAGGTAATGGCCCCTAAACTATGTTCTGGGATGAAAGTTACAGCTTCAGTGAAATCCGTTTGCAAATCGGAGTGATAGATTAGAATCGAGAGCCAACGGTAAGTTTTCTATGTTAAACCATTACACCATTGAAAAACTGGTTACGTTTGCAATCGAAAGAAAAATGACTATAGTTGAAGAGGTAATGGCCCCTAAACTATGTTCTGGGATGAAAGTTACAGCTTCAGTGAAATCCGTTTGCAAATCGGAGTGATAGATTAGAATCGAGAGCCAACGGTAAGTTTTCTATGTTAAACCATTACACCATTGAAAAACTGGTTACGTTTGCAATCGAAAGAAAAATGACTATAGTTGAAGAGGTGATGGCCCCTAAACTATGTTCTGGGATGAAAGTTACAGCTTCAGTGAAATCCGTTTGCAAATCGGAGTGATAGATTAGAATCGAGAGCCAACGGTAAGTTTTCTATGTTAAACCATTACACCATTGAAAAACTGGTTACGTTTGCAATCGAAAGAAAAATGACTATAGTTGAAGAGGTAATAGCCCCTAAACTATGTTCTGGCATGAAAGTTACAGCTTCAGTGAAATCCGATTGCAAATCGGAGTGATAGATTAGAATCGAGAGCCAACGGTAAGTTTTCTATGTTAAACCAGTAACAATAGTATTTTTATTGGAATTTTCAAATTTTAACAGTGAGTGCAAAAACAAGTAGATAGGCATATCATAAGTCAAATGCAGATCAATTGCAGTAAAATTGAAATTAAGCATTGATGTAGATTACTTACATTTGTTTTTTTGAGCAGGTGTTTCTAGTTGTTTTTAAGAGGACTTATCTTTATTGATACAAAATATAATATGAAAATATGAACATAAATCTTTATAACCTTCATAAGAAAAAAGAAGAGAATAGTTAAGGAGGAGTAATAAAGTATTGAGTTATTAAAGTTTTACTTTGAAGAGGATAGTGGAGGTATCTAATTGTTGGGAAAATACGCGTAAAACCGGTTTAGAACGCGTATTTGATGTGTAGCTGCTTGTAGTGATTGTACATTATACGTAATGAGCATTGTCAAAGAGCGCGTGTATGCGTATAATGCGTTCTGAACAATTCTTCATATTCTTATGTTGAGTTATGTTTAATTTTTCCAACTATCATTGAGTACTATCATTGTGTGTTATTTTAGTATTAATTTATGCAAAGTTATTTTAGTTATTTTAAATTGTATACTATGGGTTTCTGATTCTCTGTGGGGTCTTGTTAATCAAAAAATTGTTAAATTATTGTTAAATGTGGTATACTGCAATTGTGTTGGAGTTAGTAATGTTTGGTTGTAATGACTGACATATCTGACTACTTGGGTTGGGGTCAATTGGTTAGTCTAAATGCCAAATATCCATTTGACATGTAGAAATCAGGGAAATGATTATGAGGGGGAAGTAGCTCCTACTCAAGGTGTGCATGGCAAGATGGTGGAAGTAGATTTTGTGATTAGTAGGTCTCTCTCAACCTGGGAAATGAGGGACTAACCCTCCACATAGATCCCAGGGAGTAAGACCCGTGTATAGGTTTACCATATTGCCTCAGGTTGCACACCAGGAATAGGCAATGCATGGGGGTGACTTCCTATGTCGTATGGTTGGTTGGTTGGGATTCCAAATATTGTGTTGATGTACAATACTGATTACTAACTACATAAACCTAAACCTAAACCTAACCTATTCTATTCAACTACTCTACTATGCACACTGTCATGACCAGACAACTTAGAGCTTTAGAAGGAAAATAGAGATATAGGATGAACCAAATGGGATGGATGTGCTGGTAAGATCATACGAGTAACATACACACTTATCCTGATGCCACATAAGGAAGAGAAGTGAGATTGTTTAAAAATCTGATAGTTTGGAACTCAAATAAACTGTTGGCCAGAGAGCGGCTTTCTTAAGAAAGGAATTTACATTTCCACACCTGATGGACCAGGCCTTTTCGGCCAAAAGATTGGACTCTACTCTTCTGAGGATTTCCTCCAAAGTTGGTATGTAGGGGGATTTCCAGTATAGAGCTAACAATCCTCTCACCACTATAAATACATGAGTGATGATCATTCTTTCCTGAGGGGGAAGAGAATGAGCACCCAAATTTAACACCGCTAAGCCTGGGGGGATAGTTTGTAAAGACATTGGGAGTTGTTGGAGAAAGGTCCCAATATCTTTCCACATGTTCTGGAGCTTGGGGCACTCCCAAAGGATATGTTCCATGGTACCCGCCAGGTTGCAGCCCCTCCAACATAGGGGGGATGTATGGGTATCAAATTTGCTTATCTTTTCGGGGGTTAGATACCACCGCCAAATGCTTTTAAGTAAACTCTCATGGTGTCCCACACAGTGAGAAACCTTTTTGAGTGCTTTGACGGCCATCTCCCATTCCTCCACACCCACTTCAGCTTCATCTCCCAGCCAGTCCTGCCACCTGGTTAGTTGCCATTTGGGGAAAGTTTCTTTTAGGTCTAGTAAAGTTCTATAAAATATTGAGGTTCCTTTTAAATGAGTGTTTTCTAATTGAATGAGTTTTATAATTTTGGGTTCTAAGGTGATGGGGGTATAAGGATGTTTATTAAAAAATCTAGCTACTCTATCATAGGTGGGTTTCTCTGTTGATGGGATTCCATATGTTTCTGTTAAGTCTTCAAGGGATCTTATTCCGGAATCTCCCAACAGATCTTCTATGGATTTTAGTCCATGGTCAGTCCAGGTCTCCAAATTCAAGTTCTTTATAGCTGCATGCAAAGTGTCTAGGGAAGTTGGTACTGTCACTGCCATCGTCTCGTTTTTGCTCAAGTTAGTTAGTTCTTTCCATAGTCTAAGAGAGTTGGCAGTGACAGGGTTCTGGATATGTTGTTGGATTTTCCAGGTCAATCTGGATTCTAGAAACTCTCTAAATGATTTTAGTGGTAGTTGCTCTTCCTCAATAACAACCCATTGTTTTGTGGAATCTTTTATCCAGACTGACCTGGATTGGTCCAGAACTGTGGCCTTGTAATAAAGTTCCACATTTGGTGCACCTAGACCCATATTGGAGATGTGTGATGTTAATATTTTATTGGAGAACCTGGCCTTTCTGTTTCTTAGAAAATATCGATTTAATTGTTTTTGTAATTCTGTGAAGAATTTTTGGGGAACTCTTATTGGGAGATTCCGGAACAGGTAGAGGAGTTGGGGAAGGATCATCATTTTAAATGCTGCAATTCTACCTAGCCATGAAAATTCTACTTTGGAAAGGGATTCTAACTTATCTTTAATTTTGGATAACCAAGGGCCGTAGTTTTCTCTATAAATCTGTGCAATGGTTGGGGTGAGTTGGATACCAAGATATTTAATGGATTTCTCGTTCCAGGTGTACTGGCAGGACTGCTTAAGAGTTTCTTTCATCTTAGCAGGTATGAAGCAAGGGAGAATGACCGTCTTTTGCTCATTGAGCTTGTAATATGATACTGTTGAGAACTCATCAAGTTCCTCTGTTGCATTTGGCAGTGATATCGAGGGTTTTTGGATAAATAGTATCACATCGTCTGCGTAGAGGCCTAATTTAGTGGAATAGTTACCAATCTTAATACCGTGGATATTGGGATTATTTCTAATTTTTTGTGCAAGGGGTTCCAATGTCAAATTAAAAATTAAGGGGGAGAGAGGACAACCCTGGCGGGTACCATTGGTGATGTTAAAAGGTGAGGAGACAGAGCCAGAAGAGGCAACACAAGCGGATGGGCAGGTATATAACGCTAGGATGGCACCATGGAGGAAGTCTGGTATTCCAAATTTGGAAAGAACTCTGGACATATATAGCCAGTTAACTCTGTCGAACGCCTTCTCCGCGTCTAAAGAGACGAGGAGGGTAGGCGTCCGACAGAGCTTGATCTGATGGAGTATGGCGAGGGCCTTTCTTGTGCCGTCGTTTGTTGACCTACCTCTAATAAAACCTACCTGGTCTGAATTAATAAGCTGGGGCATTAGGGGGGATAATCTGTTAGCAATAATTTTGGCATATATCTTTACGTCAGTGTTGAGGAGTGAAATAGGTCTATAGCTACTGGGGTCTGCAGGGTTTTTGTCTTCTTTAGGGATAGTGGATATGAAGGCGGTTAAAGATTCTTTGGGGAAACTACGTTGGGTGGCTATTTCGTTAAACATATTAGTTAGGGGCTTGGATAAGATACTGACAAATTTTTTATAATAATCGTTTATGTAACCATCTGGGCCTGGGGCTTTATCTCTTTTTAAGGTGTTAATGACATTTTCTACTTCAGCTTGGGAAAAGGGAAGTATCCAACTTGAGTAAAGAAGACGTCCTAGCTATAGAATCAGACTCCCCACTAAGAACCTTATATACTGTTGTTAAAAATATAGACCTGGAAAACTGGGTTCAGTGTGGCATAGAATCTATAGAGGACCTGTTGGAGAACACTGAGATAAAATCGCTAGAACAACTCACATCTACATATGGTATTTCACAGTCAGATAAACCACTATATTCCAAAATCAGCAAATTTTTTCATTATCACCCTTATACCCCAATTTCTTTAACCCCCCAAATCAATAAAATAATTAGGCCTGAAAGCAGTAAAATTAAAGGTACATCAATTTTCTACAAATCACTATTAGCGATGAAAGATACTGCTCCTAGGTGGCAATTAGAAAGCTGGCAGAAATATTTAGAGATTGAAATTAGCCCTGAAGAATGGGAACTAACTCTGAGATCAGTGAGGAAATCTTCCCATTGTATAAAACACCATGAAAGCCTATTGAAAACCATTTGGCAATGGTACTACACACCAGAAAGAATTTCTAAATTCGATTCCAAAACGTCTCCTCTATGCTGGAGAAATTGCAACTTGACGGGTACTATAGGCCACATCTTATGGGACTGCCCAAAACTAAAAGACCTGAGGAAGGATATTGAAGCTTTCCTAGGGAAACTCCCCACATCAATTCGCCCCATACCACCTGGTATGGCCCTGCTTCACTTGGGTATCAGAGATCTGCCGCCCCAAGAAAGACTCATATATAACCAAATTTTTATAGTTACTAGAAACCAACTAGCTTTAAATTGGAAAACTACAACAATTCCTTCACTGGGCGAAATTATCAGAATAATAGAATCCAACATGCTTGCAGAAAAGGCATGGGCAATTAGATCCGGATGCCTAAGGACTTTCTTGGATAAAGCGGATCTCTGGCCTACTCTATTTACAAAATCCAAACTTCTCGACTTTTGAAACTCTGGACTCTATATATATATATAAATATATATATAAATAAGTAGGTTTATATGTTTGTTGTGCTCTCTCTCACATCATGGAAAGTAACCTGGTGAATGCTCTGACCTAGTAGGCTCGGCTCCAGTCGGTGATGAATCTGACAGTTCTGTAACAGAAGTATTCAAGAACATCTATGGGACATCATTGGGACAACTTGTTCTTGTTGTTGTTTAATGTAGTTTAGTTTAGTTAACTTAGTTAACTCCAAATCCAACCATCAATCCAACCTCTAGACTGAGATTGAAGTTACACATTAGCAGATACAGAATCTGACTTTACAGGTATAGATAGACTGATTGGTAGGAGATTACTCCCCGGCAAGTCCATACACAGCAGGAGATCCACTCCCTGGGATCTCTGTAGGGTGGTTTCAATCCCCCATTTCCCAGGTCGAGAGGACTCCCTAACCTCTACAGCTATATGGACAGCCTAGGAGGATTTTAACAGCAACAACCTTCTTGTCTTATCCCAATCAGTTTCCATTTAATAAGACCTTCTGTTATACCTGAATAAATTTAGATCAGCTTTAAGTTACCCTGTTTGCATTAGAAAGGATTCATGAAGATGTAAGATTAGGAATATAGATTTTACTGACCTTCTCAGAACATCTGCATATAATAGTTACCTACCATATTCAGGTACTGTCAAACATCAGTTTTTGACGTTCAATACTAACCCAACCCTTCTAGTTAAATAGACTATTAGATCTCTGTTTTGCACTATAAATACAATAGGCGATAATAGGACACTTCATCTTCACTGTTTCTGAGTATGATTACTATTATTATGGTATGGTACTGTAACAATATTATTATTATGTGTTTTAATGTTTATTTGTTATCTTATTTGAGTCTTCTTTGATCCCAAGACCTCCCTAATACTGCTCTGTTGACTCAAATATCTCTCTGTTTTGTTTTGAATACATACTGTACATGGACTATATTGAATGTACCGATTGCCTTAATGTTTACCCTTACTTTTATTTACATATGATGTACACATAACATGTCTACTCTCTGTTATATTTCAAACTTCAATAAAAAATAAAGAAATTGGTTTAACATAGAAAACTTACCGTTGGCTCTCGATTCTAATCTATCACTCCGATTTGCAAACGGATTTCACAGAAGCTGTAACTTTCATCCCAGAACATAGTTTAGGGGCCATTACCTCTTCAACTATAGTCATTTTTCTTTCGATTGCAAACGTAACCAGTTTTTCAATGGTGTAATGGTTTAACATAGAAAACTTACCGTTGGCTCTCGATTCTAATCTATCACTCCGATTTGCAAACGGATTTCACTGAAGCTGTAACTTTCATCCCAGAACATAGTTTAGGGGCTATTACCTCTTCAACAATAGTCATTTTTCTTTCGATTGCAAACGTAACCAGTTTTTCAATGGTGTAATGGTTTAACATAGAAAACTTACCGTTGGCTCTCGATTCTAATCTATCACTCCGATTTGCAAACGGATTTCACTGAAGCTGTAACTTTCATCCCAGAACATAGTTTAGGGGCCATTACCTCTTCAACTATAGTCATTTTTCTTTCGATTGCAAACGTAACCAGTTTTTCAATGGTGTAATGGTTTAACATAGAAAACTTACCGTTGGCTCTCGATTCTAATCTATCACTCCGATTTGCAAACGGATTTCACAGAAGCTGTAACTTTCATCCCAGAACATAGTTTAGGGGCTATTACCTCTTCAACTATAGTCATTTTTCTTTCGATTGCAAACGTAACCAGTTTTTCAATGGTGTAATGGTTTAACATAGAAAACTTACCGTTGGCTCTCGATTCTAATCTATCACTCCGATTTGCAAACGGATTTCACTGAAGCTGTAACTTTCATCCCAGAACATAGTTTAGGGGCCATTACCTCTTCAACAATAGTCATTTTTCTTTCGATTGCAAACGTAACCAGTTTTTCAATGGTGTAATGGTTTAACATAGAAAACTTACCGTTGGCTCTCGATTCTAATCTATCACTCCGATTTGCAAACGGATTTCACTGAAGCTGTAACTTTCATCCCAGAACATAGTTTAGGGGCCATTACCTCTTCAACTATAGTCATTTTTCTTTCGATTGCAAACGTAACCAGTTTTTCAATGGTGTAATGGTTTAACATAGAAAACTTACCGTTGGCTCTCGATTCTAATCTATCACTCCGATTTGCAAACGGATTTCACTGAAGCTGTAACTTTCATCCCAGAACATAGTTTAGGGGCCATTACCTCTTCAACTATAGTCATTTTTCTTTCGATTGCAAACGTAACCAGTTTTTCAATGGTGTAATGGTTTAACATAGAAAACTTACCGTTGGCTCTCGATTCTAATCTATCACTCCGATTTGCAAACGGATTTCACTGAAGCTGTAACTTTCATCCCAGAACATAGTTTAGGGGCCATTACCTCTTCAACTATAGTCATTTTTCTTTCGATTGCAAACGTAACCAGTTTTTCAATGGTGTAATGGTTTAACATAGAAAACTTACCGTTGGCTCTCGATTCTAATCTATCACTCCGATTTGCGAACGGATTTCACTGAAGCTGTAACTTTCATCCCAGAACATAGTTTAGGGGCCATTACCTCTTCAACTATAGTCATTTTTCTTTCGATTGCAAACGTAACCAGTTTTTCAATGGTGTAATGGTTTAACATAGAAAACTTACCGTTGGCTCTCGATTCTAATCTATCACTCCGATTTGCAAACGGATTTCACTGAAGCTGTAACTTTCATCCCAGAACATAGTTTAGGGGCCATTACCTCTTCAACTATAGTCATTTTTCTTTCGATTGCAAACGTAACCAGTTTTTCAATGGTGTAATGGTTTAACATAGAAAACTTACCGTTGGCTCTCGATTCTAATCTATCACTCCGATTTGCAAACGGATTTCACTGAAGCTGTAACTTTCATCCCAGAACATAGTTTAGGGGCCATTACCTCTTCAACTATAGTCATTTTTCTTTCGATTGCAAACGTAACCAGTTTTTCAATGGTGTAATGGTTTAACATAGAAAACTTACCGTTGGCTCTCGATTCTAATCTATCACTCCGATTTGCAAACGGATTTCACTGAAGCTGTAACTTTCATCCCAGAACATAGTTTAGGGGCCATTACCTCTTCAACTATAGTCATTTTTCTTTCGATTGCAAACGTAACCAGTTTTTCAATGGTGTAATGGTTTAACATAGAAAACTTACCGTTGGCTCTCGATTCTAATCTATCACTCCGATTTGCAAACGGATTTCACTGAAGCTGTAACTTTCATCCCAGAACATAGTTTAGGGGCCATTACCTCTTCAACTATAGTCATTTTTCTTTCGATTGCAAACGTAACCAGTTTTTCAATGGTGTAATGGTTTAACATAGAAAACTTACCGTTGGCTCTCGATTCTAATCTATCACTCCGATTTGCAAACGGATTTCACTGAAGCTGTAACTTTCATCCCAGAACATAGTTTAGGGGCCATTACCTCTTCAACTATAGTCATTTTTCTTTCGATTGCAAACGTAACCAGTTTTTCAATGGTGTAATGGTTTAACATAGAAAACTTACCGTTGGCTCTCGATTCTAATCTATCACTCCGATTTGCAAACGGATTTCACTGAAGCTGTAACTTTCATCCCAGAACATAGTTTAGGGGCCATTACCTCTTCAACTATAGTCATTTTTCTTTCGATTGCAAACGTAACCAGTTTTTCAATGGTGTAATGGTTTAACATAGAAAACTTACCGTTGGCTCTCGATTCTAATCTATCACTCCGATTTGCAAACGGATTTCACTGAAGCTGTAACTTTCATCCCAGAACATAGTTTAGGGGCCATTACCTCTTCAACTATAGTCATTTTTCTTTCGATTGCAAACGTAACCAGTTTTTCAATGGTGTAATGGTTTAACATAGAAAACTTACCGTTGGCTCTCGATTCTAATCTATCACTCCGATTTGCAAACGGATTTCACTGAAGCTGTAACTTTCATCCCAGAACATAGTTTAGGGGCCATTACCTCTTCAACTATAGTCATTTTTCTTTCGATTGCAAACGTAACCAGTTTTTCAATGGTGTAATGGTTTAACATAGAAAACTTACCGTTGGCTCTCGATTCTAATCTATCACTCCGATTTGCAAACGGATTTCACTGAAGCTGTAACTTTCATCCCAGAACATAGTTTAGGGGCCATTACCTCTTCAACTATAGTCATTTTTCTTTCGATTGCAAACGTAACCAGTTTTTCAATGGTGTAATGGTTTAACATAGAAAACTTACCGTTGGCTCTCGATTCTAATCTATCACTCCGATTTGCAAACGGATTTCACTGAAGCTGTAACTTTCATCCCAGAACATAGTTTAGGGGCCATTACCTCTTCAACTATAGTCATTTTTCTTTCGATTGCAAACGTAACCAGTTTTTCAATGGTGTAATGGTTTAACATAGAAAACTTACCGTTGGCTCTCGATTCTAATCTATCACTCCGATTTGCAAACGGATTTCACTGAAGCTGTAACTTTCATCCCAGAACATAGTTTAGGGGCCATTACCTCTTCAACTATAGTCATTTTTCTTTCGATTGCAAACGTAACCAGTTTTTCAATGGTGTAATGGTTTAACATAGAAAACTTACCGTTGGCTCTCGATTCTAATCTATCACTCCGATTTGCAAACGGATTTCACTGAAGCTGTAACTTTCATCCCAGAACATAGTTTAGGGGCCATTACCTCTTCAACTATAGTCATTTTTCTTTCGATTGCAAACGTAACCAGTTTTTCAATGGTGTAATGGTTTAACATAGAAAACTTACCGTTGGCTCTCGATTCTAATCTATCACTCCGATTTGCAAACGGATTTCACTGAAGCTGTAACTTTCATCCCAGAACATAGTTTAGGGGCCATTACCTCTTCAACTATAGTCATTTTTCTTTCGATTGCAAACGTAACCAGTTTTTCAATGGTGTAATGGTTTAACATAGAAAACTTACCGTTGGCTCTCGATTCTAATCTATCACTCCGATTTGCAAACGGATTTCACTGAAGCTGTAACTTTCATCCCAGAACATAGTTTAGGGGCCATTACCTCTTCAACTATAGTCATTTTTCTTTCGATTGCAAACGTAACCAGTTTTTCAATGGTGTAATGGTTTAACATAGAAAACTTACCGTTGGCTCTCGATTCTAATCTATCACTCCGATTTGCAAACGGATTTCACTGAAGCTGTAACTTTCATCCCAGAACATAGTTTAGGGGCCATTACCTCTTCAACTATAGTCATTTTTCTTTCGATTGCAAACGTAACCAGTTTTTCAATGGTGTAATGGTTTAACATAGAAAACTTACCGTTGGCTCTCGATTCTAATCTATCACTCCGATTTGCAAACGGATTTCACTGAAGCTGTAACTTTCATCCCAGAACATAGTTTAGGGGCCATTACCTCTTCAACTATAGTCATTTTTCTTTCGATTGCAAACGTAACCAGTTTTTCAATGGTGTAATGGTTTAACATAGAAAACTTACCGTTGGCTCTCGATTCTAATCTATCACTCCGATTTGCAAACGGATTTCACTGAAGCTGTAACTTTCATCCCAGAACATAGTTTAGGGGCCATTACCTCTTCAACTATAGTCATTTTTCTTTCGATTGCAAACGTAACCAGTTTTTCAATGGTGTAATGGTTTAACATAGAAAACTTACCGTTGGCTCTCGATTCTAATCTATCACTCCGATTTGCAAACGGATTTCACTGAAGCTGTAACTTTCATCCCAGAACATAGTTTAGGGGCCATTACCTCTTCAACTATAGTCATTTTTCTTTCGATTGCAAACGTAACCAGTTTTTCAATGGTGTAATGGTTTAACATAGAAAACTTACCGTTGGCTCTCGATTCTAATCTATCACTCCGATTTGCAAACGGATTTCACTGAAGCTGTAACTTTCATCCCAGAACATAGTTTAGGGGCCATTACCTCTTCAACTATAGTCATTTTTCTTTCGATTGCAAACGTAACCAGTTTTTCAATGGTGTAATGGTTTAACATAGAAAACTTACCGTTGGCTCTCGATTCTAATCTATCACTCCGATTTGCAAACGGATTTCACTGAAGCTGTAACTTTCATCCCAGAACATAGTTTAGGGGCCATTACCTCTTCAACTATAGTCATTTTTCTTTCGATTGCAAACGTAACCAGTTTTTCAATGGTGTAATGGTTTAACATAGAAAACTTACCGTTGGCTCTCGATTCTAATCTATCACTCCGATTTGCAAACGGATTTCACTGAAGCTGTAACTTTCATCCCAGAACATAGTTTAGGGGCCATTACCTCTTCAACTATAGTCATTTTTCTTTCGATTGCAAACGTAACCAGTTTTTCAATGGTGTAATGGTTTAACATAGAAAACTTACCGTTGGCTCTCGATTCTAATCTATCACTCCGATTTGCAAACGGATTTCACTGAAGCTGTAACTTTCATCCCAGAACATAGTTTAGGGGCCATTACCTCTTCAACTATAGTCATTTTTCTTTCGATTGCAAACGTAACCAGTTTTTCAATGGTGTAATGGTTTAACATAGAAAACTTACCGTTGGCTCTCGATTCTAATCTATCACTCCGATTTGCAAACGGATTTCACTGAAGCTGTAACTTTCATCCCAGAACATAGTTTAGGGGCCATTACCTCTTCAACTATAGTCATTTTTCTTTCGATTGCAAACGTAACCAGTTTTTCAATGGTGTAATGGTTTAACATAGAAAACTTACCGTTGGCTCTCGATTCTAATCTATCACTCCGATTTGCAAACGGATTTCACTGAAGCTGTAACTTTCATCCCAGAACATAGTTTAGGGGCCATTACCTCTTCAACTATAGTCATTTTTCTTTCGATTGCAAACGTAACCAGTTTTTCAATGGTGTAATGGTTTAACATAGAAAACTTACCGTTGGCTCTCGATTCTAATCTATCACTCCGATTTGCAAACGGATTTCACTGAAGCTGTAACTTTCATCCCAGAACATAGTTTAGGGGCCATTACCTCTTCAACTATAGTCATTTTTCTTTCGATTGCAAACGTAACCAGTTTTTCAATGGTGTAATGGTTTAACATAGAAAACTTACCGTTGGCTCTCGATTCTAATCTATCACTCCGATTTGCAAACGGATTTCACTGAAGCTGTAACTTTCATCCCAGAACATAGTTTAGGGGCCATTACCTCTTCAACTATAGTCATTTTTCTTTCGATTGCAAACGTAACCAGTTTTTCAATGGTGTAATGGTTTAACATAGAAAACTTACCGTTGGCTCTCGATTCTAATCTATCACTCCGATTTGCAAACGGATTTCACTGAAGCTGTAACTTTCATCCCAGAACATAGTTTAGGGGCCATTACCTCTTCAACTATAGTCATTTTTCTTTCGATTGCAAACGTAACCAGTTTTTCAATGGTGTAATGGTTTAACATAGAAAACTTACCGTTGGCTCTCGATTCTAATCTATCACTCCGATTTGCAAACGGATTTCACTGAAGCTGTAACTTTCATCCCAGAACATAGTTTAGGGGCCATTACCTCTTCAACTATAGTCATTTTTCTTTCGATTGCAAACGTAACCAGTTTTTCAATGGTGTAATGGTTTAACATAGAAAACTTACCGTTGGCTCTCGATTCTAATCTATCACTCCGATTTGCAAACGGATTTCACTGAAGCTGTAACTTTCATCCCAGAACATAGTTTAGGGGCCATTACCTCTTCAACTATAGTCATTTTTCTTTCGATTGCAAACGTAACCAGTTTTTCAATGGTGTAATGGTTTAACATAGAAAACTTACCGTTGGCTCTCGATTCTAATCTATCACTCCGATTTGCAAACGGATTTCACTGAAGCTGTAACTTTCATCCCAGAACATAGTTTAGGGGCCATTACCTCTTCAACTATAGTCATTTTTCTTTCGATTGCAAACGTAACCAGTTTTTCAATGGTGTAATGGTTTAACATAGAAAACTTACCGTTGGCTCTCGATTCTAATCTATCACTCCGATTTGCAAACGGATTTCACTGAAGCTGTAACTTTCATCCCAGAACATAGTTTAGGGGCCATTACCTCTTCAACTATAGTCATTTTTCTTTCGATTGCAAACGTAACCAGTTTTTCAATGGTGTAATGGTTTAACATAGAAAACTTACCGTTGGCTCTCGATTCTAATCTATCACTCCGATTTGCAAACGGATTTCACTGAAGCTGTAACTTTCATCCCAGAACATAGTTTAGGGGCCATTACCTCTTCAACTATAGTCATTTTTCTTTCGATTGCAAACGTAACCAGTTTTTCAATGGTGTAATGGTTTAACATAGAAAACTTACCGTTGGCTCTCGATTCTAATCTATCACTCCGATTTGCAAACGGATTTCACTGAAGCTGTAACTTTCATCCCAGAACATAGTTTAGGGGCCATTACCTCTTCAACTATAGTCATTTTTCTTTCGATTGCAAACGTAACCAGTTTTTCAATGGTGTAATGGTTTAACATAGAAAACTTACCGTTGGCTCTCGATTCTAATCTATCACTCCGATTTGCAAACGGATTTCACTGAAGCTGTAACTTTCATCCCAGAACATAGTTTAGGGGCCATTACCTCTTCAACTATAGTCATTTTTCTTTCGATTGCAAACGTAACCAGTTTTTCAATGGTGTAATGGTTTAACATAGAAAACTTACCGTTGGCTCTCGATTCTAATCTATCACTCCGATTTGCAAACGGATTTCACTGAAGCTGTAACTTTCATCCCAGAACATAGTTTAGGGGCCATTACCTCTTCAACTATAGTCATTTTTCTTTCGATTGCAAACGTAACCAGTTTTTCAATGGTGTAATGGTTTAACATAGAAAACTTACCGTTGGCTCTCGATTCTAATCTATCACTCCGATTTGCAAACGGATTTCACTGAAGCTGTAACTTTCATCCCAGAACATAGTTTAGGGGCCATTACCTCTTCAACTATAGTCATTTTTCTTTCGATTGCAAACGTAACCAGTTTTTCAATGGTGTAATGGTTTAACATAGAAAACTTACCGTTGGCTCTCGATTCTAATCTATCACTCCGATTTGCAAACGGATTTCACTGAAGCTGTAACTTTCATCCCAGAACATAGTTTAGGGGCCATTACCTCTTCAACTATAGTCATTTTTCTTTCGATTGCAAACGTAACCAGTTTTTCAATGGTGTAATGGTTTAACATAGAAAACTTACCGTTGGCTCTCGATTCTAATCTATCACTCCGATTTGCAAACGGATTTCACTGAAGCTGTAACTTTCATCCCAGAACATAGTTTAGGGGCCATTACCTCTTCAACTATAGTCATTTTTCTTTCGATTGCAAACGTAACCAGTTTTTCAATGGTGTAATGGTTTAACATAGAAAACTTACCGTTGGCTCTCGATTCTAATCTATCACTCCGATTTGCAAACGGATTTCACTGAAGCTGTAACTTTCATCCCAGAACATAGTTTAGGGGCCATTACCTCTTCAACTATAGTCATTTTTCTTTCGATTGCAAACGTAACCAGTTTTTCAATGGTGTAATGGTTTAACATAGAAAACTTACCGTTGGCTCTCGATTCTAATCTATCACTCCGATTTGCAAACGGATTTCACTGAAGCTGTAACTTTCATCCCAGAACATAGTTTAGGGGCCATTACCTCTTCAACTATAGTCATTTTTCTTTCGATTGCAAACGTAACCAGTTTTTCAATGGTGTAATGGTTTAACATAGAAAACTTACCGTTGGCTCTCGATTCTAATCTATCACTCCGATTTGCAAACGGATTTCACTGAAGCTGTAACTTTCATCCCAGAACATAGTTTAGGGGCCATTACCTCTTCAACTATAGTCATTTTTCTTTCGATTGCAAACGTAACCAGTTTTTCAATGGTGTAATGGTTTAACATAGAAAACTTACCGTTGGCTCTCGATTCTAATCTATCACTCCGATTTGCAAACGGATTTCACTGAAGCTGTAACTTTCATCCCAGAACATAGTTTAGGGGCCATTACCTCTTCAACTATAGTCATTTTTCTTTCGATTGCAAACGTAACCAGTTTTTCAATGGTGTAATGGTTTAACATAGAAAACTTACCGTTGGCTCTCGATTCTAATCTATCACTCCGATTTGCAAACGGATTTCACTGAAGCTGTAACTTTCATCCCAGAACATAGTTTAGGGGCCATTACCTCTTCAACTATAGTCATTTTTCTTTCGATTGCAAACGTAACCAGTTTTTCAATGGTGTAATGGTTTAACATAGAAAACTTACCGTTGGCTCTCGATTCTAATCTATCACTCCGATTTGCAAACGGATTTCACTGAAGCTGTAACTTTCATCCCAGAACATAGTTTAGGGGCCATTACCTCTTCAACTATAGTCATTTTTCTTTCGATTGCAAACGTAACCAGTTTTTCAATGGTGTAATGGTTTAACATAGAAAACTTACCGTTGGCTCTCGATTCTAATCTATCACTCCGATTTGCAAACGGATTTCACTGAAGCTGTAACTTTCATCCCAGAACATAGTTTAGGGGCCATTACCTCTTCAACTATAGTCATTTTTCTTTCGATTGCAAACGTAACCAGTTTTTCAATGGTGTAATGGTTTAACATAGAAAACTTACCGTTGGCTCTCGATTCTAATCTATCACTCCGATTTGCAAACGGATTTCACTGAAGCTGTAACTTTCATCCCAGAACATAGTTTAGGGGCCATTACCTCTTCAACTATAGTCATTTTTCTTTCGATTGCAAACGTAACCAGTTTTTCAATGGTGTAATGGTTTAACATAGAAAACTTACCGTTGGCTCTCGATTCTAATCTATCACTCCGATTTGCAAACGGATTTCACTGAAGCTGTAACTTTCATCCCAGAACATAGTTTAGGGGCCATTACCTCTTCAACTATAGTCATTTTTCTTTCGATTGCAAACGTAACCAGTTTTTCAATGGTGTAATGGTTTAACATAGAAAACTTACCGTTGGCTCTCGATTCTAATCTATCACTCCGATTTGCAAACGGATTTCACTGAAGCTGTAACTTTCATCCCAGAACATAGTTTAGGGGCCATTACCTCTTCAACTATAGTCATTTTTCTTTCGATTGCAAACGTAACCAGTTTTTCAATGGTGTAATGGTTTAACATAGAAAACTTACCGTTGGCTCTCGATTCTAATCTATCACTCCGATTTGCAAACGGATTTCACTGAAGCTGTAACTTTCATCCCAGAACATAGTTTAGGGGCCATTACCTCTTCAACTATAGTCATTTTTCTTTCGATTGCAAACGTAACCAGTTTTTCAATGGTGTAATGGTTTAACATAGAAAACTTACCGTTGGCTCTCGATTCTAATCTATCACTCCGATTTGCAAACGGATTTCACTGAAGCTGTAACTTTCATCCCAGAACATAGTTTAGGGGCCATTACCTCTTCAACTATAGTCATTTTTCTTTCGATTGCAAACGTAACCAGTTTTTCAATGGTGTAATGGTTTAACATAGAAAACTTACCGTTGGCTCTCGATTCTAATCTATCACTCCGATTTGCAAACGGATTTCACTGAAGCTGTAACTTTCATCCCAGAACATAGTTTAGGGGCCATTACCTCTTCAACTATAGTCATTTTTCTTTCGATTGCAAACGTAACCAGTTTTTCAATGGTGTAATGGTTTAACATAGAAAACTTACCGTTGGCTCTCGATTCTAATCTATCACTCCGATTTGCAAACGGATTTCACTGAAGCTGTAACTTTCATCCCAGAACATAGTTTAGGGGCCATTACCTCTTCAACTATAGTCATTTTTCTTTCGATTGCAAACGTAACCAGTTTTTCAATGGTGTAATGGTTTAACATAGAAAACTTACCGTTGGCTCTCGATTCTAATCTATCACTCCGATTTGCAAACGGATTTCACTGAAGCTGTAACTTTCATCCCAGAACATAGTTTAGGGGCCATTACCTCTTCAACTATAGTCATTTTTCTTTCGATTGCAAACGTAACCAGTTTTTCAATGGTGTAATGGTTTAACATAGAAAACTTACCGTTGGCTCTCGATTCTAATCTATCACTCCGATTTGCAAACGGATTTCACTGAAGCTGTAACTTTCATCCCAGAACATAGTTTAGGGGCCATTACCTCTTCAACTATAGTCATTTTTCTTTCGATTGCAAACGTAACCAGTTTTTCAATGGTGTAATGGTTTAACATAGAAAACTTACCGTTGGCTCTCGATTCTAATCTATCACTCCGATTTGCAAACGGATTTCACTGAAGCTGTAACTTTCATCCCAGAACATAGTTTAGGGGCCATTACCTCTTCAACTATAGTCATTTTTCTTTCGATTGCAAACGTAACCAGTTTTTCAATGGTGTAATGGTTTAACATAGAAAACTTACCGTTGGCTCTCGATTCTAATCTATCACTCCGATTTGCAAACGGATTTCACTGAAGCTGTAACTTTCATCCCAGAACATAGTTTAGGGGCCATTACCTCTTCAACTATAGTCATTTTTCTTTCGATTGCAAACGTAACCAGTTTTTCAATGGTGTAATGGTTTAACATAGAAAACTTACCGTTGGCTCTCGATTCTAATCTATCACTCCGATTTGCAAACGGATTTCACTGAAGCTGTAACTTTCATCCCAGAACATAGTTTAGGGGCCATTACCTCTTCAACTATAGTCATTTTTCTTTCGATTGCAAACGTAACCAGTTTTTCAATGGTGTAATGGTTTAACATAGAAAACTTACCGTTGGCTCTCGATTCTAATCTATCACTCCGATTTGCAAACGGATTTCACTGAAGCTGTAACTTTCATCCCAGAACATAGTTTAGGGGCCATTACCTCTTCAACTATAGTCATTTTTCTTTCGATTGCAAACGTAACCAGTTTTTCAATGGTGTAATGGTTTAACATAGAAAACTTACCGTTGGCTCTCGATTCTAATCTATCACTCCGATTTGCAAACGGATTTCACTGAAGCTGTAACTTTCATCCCAGAACATAGTTTAGGGGCCATTACCTCTTCAACTATAGTCATTTTTCTTTCGATTGCAAACGTAACCAGTTTTTCAATGGTGTAATGGTTTAACATAGAAAACTTACCGTTGGCTCTCGATTCTAATCTATCACTCCGATTTGCAAACGGATTTCACTGAAGCTGTAACTTTCATCCCAGAACATAGTTTAGGGGCCATTACCTCTTCAACTATAGTCATTTTTCTTTCGATTGCAAACGTAACCAGTTTTTCAATGGTGTAATGGTTTAACATAGAAAACTTACCGTTGGCTCTCGATTCTAATCTATCACTCCGATTTGCAAACGGATTTCACTGAAGCTGTAACTTTCATCCCAGAACATAGTTTAGGGGCCATTACCTCTTCAACTATAGTCATTTTTCTTTCGATTGCAAACGTAACCAGTTTTTCAATGGTGTAATGGTTTAACATAGAAAACTTACCGTTGGCTCTCGATTCTAATCTATCACTCCGATTTGCAAACGGATTTCACTGAAGCTGTAACTTTCATCCCAGAACATAGTTTAGGGGCCATTACCTCTTCAACTATAGTCATTTTTCTTTCGATTGCAAACGTAACCAGTTTTTCAATGGTGTAATGGTTTAACATAGAAAACTTACCGTTGGCTCTCTCTAATCTATCACTCCGATTTGCAAACGGATTTCACTGAAGCTGTAACTTTCATCCCAGAACATAGTTTAGGGGCCATTACCTCTTCAACTATAGTCATTTTTCTTTCGATTGCAAACGTAACCAGTTTTTCAATGGTGTAATGGTTTAACATAGAAAACTTACCGTTGGCTCTCGATTCTAATCTATCACTCCGATTTGCAAACGGATTTCACTGAAGCTGTAACTTTCATCCCAGAACATAGTTTAGGGGCCATTACCTCTTCAACTATAGTCATTTTTCTTTCGATTGCAAACGTAACCAGTTTTTCAATGGTGTAATGGTTTAACATAGAAAACTTACCGTTGGCTCTCGATTCTAATCTATCACTCCGATTTGCAAACGGATTTCACTGAAGCTGTAACTTTCATCCCAGAACATAGTTTAGGGGCCATTACCTCTTCAACTATAGTCATTTTTCTTTCGATTGCAAACGTAACCAGTTTTTCAATGGTGTAATGGTTTAACATAGAAAACTTACCGTTGGCTCTCGATTCTAATCTATCACTCCGATTTGCAAACGGATTTCACTGAAGCTGTAACTTTCATCCCAGAACATAGTTTAGGGGCCATTACCTCTTCAACTATAGTCATTTTTCTTTCGATTGCAAACGTAACCAGTTTTTCAATGGTGTAATGGTTTAACATAGAAAACTTACCGTTGGCTCTCGATTCTAATCTATCACTCCGATTTGCAAACGGATTTCACTGAAGCTGTAACTTTCATCCCAGAACATAGTTTAGGGGCCATTACCTCTTCAACTATAGTCATTTTTCTTTCGATTGCAAACGTAACCAGTTTTTCAATGGTGTAATGGTTTAACATAGAAAACTTACCGTTGGCTCTCGATTCTAATCTATCACTCCGATTTGCAAACGGATTTCACTGAAGCTGTAACTTTCATCCCAGAACATAGTTTAGGGGCCATTACCTCTTCAACTATAGTCATTTTTCTTTCGATTGCAAACGTAACCAGTTTTTCAATGGTGTAATGGTTTAACATAGAAAACTTACCGTTGGCTCTCGATTCTAATCTATCACTCCGATTTGCAAACGGATTTCACTGAAGCTGTAACTTTCATCCCAGAACATAGTTTAGGGGCCATTACCTCTTCAACTATAGTCATTTTTCTTTCGATTGCAAACGTAACCAGTTTTTCAATGGTGTAATGGTTTAACATAGAAAACTTACCGTTGGCTCTCGATTCTAATCTATCACTCCGATTTGCAAACGGATTTCACTGAAGCTGTAACTTTCATCCCAGAACATAGTTTAGGGGCCATTACCTCTTCAACTATAGTCATTTTTCTTTCGATTGCAAACGTAACCAGTTTTTCAATGGTGTAATGGTTTAACATAGAAAACTTACCGTTGGCTCTCGATTCTAATCTATCACTCCGATTTGCAAACGGATTTCACTAGAAGCTGTAACTTTCATCCCAGAACATAGTTTAGGGGCCATTACCTCTTCAACTATAGTCATTTTTCTTTCGATTGCAAACGTAACCAGTTTTTCAATGGTGTAATGGTTTAACATAGAAAACTTACCGTTGGCTCTCGATTCTAATCTATCACTCCGATTTGCAAACGGATTTCACTGAAGCTGTAACTTTCATCCCAGAACATAGTTTAGGGGCCATTACCTCTTCAACTATAGTCATTTTTCTTTCGATTGCAAACGTAACCAGTTTTTCAATGGTGTAATGGTCTAACATAGAAAACTTACCGTTGGCTCTCGATTCTAATCTATCACTCCGATTTGCAAACGGATTTCACTGAAGCTGTAACTTTCATCCCAGAACATAGTTTAGGGGCCATTACCTCTTCAACTATAGTCATTTTTCTTTCGATTGCAAACGTAACCAGTTTTTCAATGGTGTAATGGTTTAACATAGAAAACTTACCTTTGGCTCTCGATTCTAATCTATCACTCCGATTTGCAAACGGATTTCACTGAAGCTGTAACTTTCATCCCAGAACATAGTTTAGGGGCCATTACCTCTTCAACTATAGTCATTTTTCTTTCGATTGCAAACGTAACCAGTTTTTCAATGGTGTAATGGTTTAACATAGAAAACTTACCGTTGGCTCTCGATTCTAATCTATCACTCCGATTTGCAAACGGATTTCACTGAAGCTGTAACTTTCATCCCAGAACATAGTTTAGGGGCCATTACCTCTTCAACTATAGTCATTTTTCTTTCGATTGCAAACGTAACCAGTTTTTCAATGGTGTAATGGTTTAACATAGAAAACTTACCGTTGGCTCTCGATTCTAATCTATCACTCCGATTTGCAAACGGATTTCACTGAAGCTGTAACTTTCATCCCAGAACATAGTTTAGGGGCCATTACCTCTTCAACTATAGTCATTTTTCTTTCGATTGCAAACGTAACCAGTTTTTCAATGGTGTAATGGTTTAACATAGAAAACTTACCGTTGGCTCTCGATTCTAATCTATCACTCCGATTTGCAAACGGATTTCACTGAAGCTGTAACTTTCATCCCAGAACATAGTTTAGGGGCCATTATTACCTCTTCAACTATAGTCATTTTTCTTTCGATTGCAAACGTAACCAGTTTTTCAATGGTGTAATGGTTTAACATAGAAAACTTACCGTTGGCTCTCGATTCTAATCTATCACTCCGATTTGCAAACGGATTTCACTGAAGCTGTAACTTTCATCCCAGAACATAGTTTAGGGGCCATTACCTCTTCAACTATAGTCATTTTTCTTTCGATTGCAAACGTAACCAGTTTTTCAATGGTGTAATGGTTTAACATAGAAAACTTACCGTTGGCTCTCGATTCTAATCTATCACTCCGATTTGCAAACGGATTTCACTGAAGCTGTAACTTTCATCCCAGAACATAGTTTAGGGGCCATTACCTCTTCAACTATAGTCATTTTTCTTTCGATTGCAAACGTAACCAGTTTTTCAATGGTGTAATGGTTTAACATAGAAAACTTACCGTTGGCTCTCGATTCTAATCTATCACTCCGATTTGCAAACGGATTTCACTGAAGCTGTAACTTTCATCCCAGAACATAGTTTAGGGGCCATTACCTCTTCAACTATAGTCATTTTTCTTTCGATTGCAAACGCAACCAGTTTTTCAATGGTGTAATGGTTTAACATAGAAAACTTACCGTTGGCTCTCGATTCTAATCTATCACTCCGATTTGCAAACGGATTTCACTGAAGCTGTAACTTTCATCCCAGAACATAGTTTAGGGGCCATTACCTCTTCAACTATAGTCATTTTTCTTTCGATTGCAAACGCAACCAGTTTTTCAATGGTGTAATGGTTTAACATAGAAAACTTACCGTTGGCTCTCGATTCTAATCTATCACTCCGATTTGCAAACGGATTTCACTGAAGCTGTAACTTTCATCCCAGAACATAGTTTAGGGGCCATTACCTCTTCAACTATAGTTATTTTTCTTTCGATTGCAAACGTAACCAGTTTTTCAATGGTGTAATGGTTTAACATAGAAAGAGGGGCGTGGCTACGCAGCGGAGCGAGATGGAGGTCTGAGCCTGCAGCTCCCGCTGTGAACACCTTAATATAGCAACTTACAGCGATTCCTGAAGCCCCAAAATACACTCAAAGGTGGGTGAAGGTACCAGGATGACACAGGACTGGCGAAAAGTGGTTTATAATCAGCCAAAACGCGGATCTGCAGTCCCAAAGCGTCTCTCTGCCTTCTTCATGGAAGAAAACCAAGATGGCGCCGCCCAGCTCAGGCCCAGCCAGCGCCATGAGGCTGACCATCTGAATCCCTCACCGCTCACACAGAGGAACAGGTACAGCGTTTTGTACACTCCACCTGGGAGGATTAACAGGAGAGACAGAGCTGACACGCTGGAGGAGTATGATGATGAGGGCAATGTTGCCCACACTACCTCCGCAGATGGCAGGGAACGCAGCCCGCTGAAGACCCCACAGGCTCTCAGAGCACAGGCTGCTCCAGCCCAGCATAACACCGCTGACTCTAAGGTAGGAACTATGCAGCATTCTACCCCTCACCCAGCCGCTCCGCCGACCCATCCATCCATCCATCCCCCTGCATCCATCCATCCCCCTGCAGCAGCATGTCCCCCTGATGCAGAAGATCTTTTCAGCTCCCTGGCATCAGTCCCTGCCTCAGATCAGCCCATCTCCCAGCAGTTTTTTAAGTCCTTCATGATGTCTTTTTGCAAGATGATGACAGACAATAACAGTGGAGTGAGAAATGATCTCCAAGTGATGGCAGGCAACATAGACTCATTTGCACAGGAGACTGATCACAGGATCACCAGGCTAGAAAATAAGATGCAAGAGATGTCCCTAGCTTACAATACACTGGTGGACTCTCATAAGAATCTCCAGACAGAAAACAAATGGATGAAGGAGAAAATAGCTGATGGGGAGGACAGAAACAGACGGAACAATATTAAAATTAGAGGGGTCCCTGAGTCTGTTGCAAATGATCAGCTTAAAGAATATGTGGCTGACATCATCTATATTAACTATCTCATTTATTTGATTTAATACAACTGTTATAATTTCATTCCTGTACAATTGTAATATTCATAATTATACATTAATATCTATCACTTTTATATTATTTGTACACAAAGTATTGTATAACATGCCCAACATTTCTTTATAACTGTTTGTTGACTGTAATGTTATAATTTGAAAAATTCCAATAAAAATTATTGATATTGGTTTAACATAGAAAACTTACCGTTGGCTCTCGATTCTAATCTATCACTCCGATTTGCAAACGGATTTCACTGAAGCTGTAACTTTCATCCCAGAACATAGTTTAGGGGCCATTACCTCTTCAACTATAGTCATTTTTCTTTCGATTGCAAACGTAACCAGTTTTTCAATGGTGTAATGGTTTAACATAGAAAACTTACCGTTGGCTCTCGATTCTAATCTATCACTCCGATTTGCAAACGGATTTCACTGAAGCTGTAACTTTCATCCCAGAACATAGTTTAGGGGCCATTACCTCTTCAACTATAGTCATTTTTCTTTCGATTGCAAACGTAACCAGTTTTTCAATGGTGTAATGGTTTAACATAGAAAACTTACCGTTGGCTCTCGATTCTAATCTATCACTCCGATTTGCAAACGGATTTCACTGAAGCTGTAACTTTCATCCCAGAACATAGTTTAGGGGCCATTACCTCTTCAACTATAGTCATTTTTCTTTCGATTGCAAACGTAACCAGTTTTTCAATGGTGTAATGGTTTAACATAGAAAACTTACCGTTGGCTCTCGATTCTAATCTATCACTCCGATTTGCAAACGGATTTCACTGAAGCTGTAACTTTCATCCCAGAACATAGTTTAGGGGCCATTACCTCTTCAACTATAGTCATTTTTCTTTCGATTGCAAACGTAACCAGTTTTTCAATGGTGTAATGGTTTAACATAGAAAACTTACCGTTGGCTCTCGATTCTAATCTATCACTCCGATTTGCAAACGGATTTCACTGAAGCTGTAACTTTCATCCCAGAACATAGTTTAGGGGCCATTACCTCTTCAACTATAGTCATTTTTCTTTCGATTGCAAACGTAACCAGTTTTTCAATGGTGTAATGGTTTAACATAGAAAACTTACCGTTGGCTCTCGATTCTAATCTATCACTCCGATTTGCAAACGGATTTCACTGAAGCTGTAACTTTCATCCCAGAACATAGTTTAGGGGCCATTACCTCTTCAACTATAGTCATTTTTCTTTCGATTGCAAACGTAACCAGTTTTTCAATGGTGTAATGGTTTAACATAGAAAACTTACCGTTGGCTCTCGATTCTAATCTATCACTCCGATTTGCAAACGGATTTCACTGAAGCTGTAACTTTCATCCCAGAACATAGTTTAGGGGCCATTACCTCTTCAACTATAGTCATTTTTCTTTCGATTGCAAACGTAACCAGTTTTTCAATGGTGTAATGGTTTAACATAGAAAACTTACCGTTGGCTCTCGATTCTAATCTATCACTCCGATTTGCAAACGGATTTCACTGAAGCTGTAACTTTCATCCCAGAACATAGTTTAGGGGCCATTACCTCTTCAACTATAGTCATTTTTCTTTCGATTGCAAACGTAACCAGTTTTTCAATGGTGTAATGGTTTAACATAGAAAACTTACCGTTGGCTCTCGATTCTAATCTATCACTCCGATTTGCAAACGGATTTCACTGAAGCTGTAACTTTCATCCCAGAACATAGTTTAGGGGCCATTACCTCTTCAACTATAGTCATTTTTCTTTCGATTGCAAACGTAACCAGTTTTTCAATGGTGTAATGGTTTAACATAGAAAACTTACCGTTGGCTCTCGATTCTAATCTATCACTCCGATTTGCAAACGGATTTCACTGAAGCTGTAACTTTCATCCCAGAACATAGTTTAGGGGCCATTACCTCTTCAACTATAGTCATTTTTCTTTCGATTGCAAACGTAACCAGTTTTTCAATGGTGTAATGGTTTAACATAGAAAACTTACCGTTGGCTCTCGATTCTAATCTATCACTCCGATTTGCAAACGGATTTCACTGAAGCTGTAACTTTCATCCCAGAACATAGTTTAGGGGCCATTACCTCTTCAACTATAGTCATTTTTCTTTCGATTGCAAACGTAACCAGTTTTTCAATGGTGTAATGGTTTAACATAGAAAACTTACCGTTGGCTCTCGATTCTAATCTATCACTCCGATTTGCAAACGGATTTCACTGAAGCTGTAACTTTCATCCCAGAACATAGTTTAGGGGCCATTACCTCTTCAACTATAGTCATTTTTCTTTCGATTGCAAACGTAACCAGTTTTTCAATGGTGTAATGGTTTAACATAGAAAACTTACCGTTGGCTCTCGATTCTAATCTATCACTCCGATTTGCAAACGGATTTCACTGAAGCTGTAACTTTCATCCCAGAACATAGTTTAGGGGCCATTACCTCTTCAACTATAGTCATTTTTCTTTCGATTGCAAACGTAACCAGTTTTTCAATGGTGTAATGGTTTAACATAGAAAACTTACCGTTGGCTCTCGATTCTAATCTATCACTCCGATTTGCAAACGGATTTCACTGAAGCTGTAACTTTCATCCCAGAACATAGTTTAGGGGCCATTACCTCTTCAACTATAGTCATTTTTCTTTCGATTGCAAACGTAACCAGTTTTTCAATGGTGTAATGGTTTAACATAGAAAACTTACCGTTGGCTCTCGATTCTAATCTATCACTCCGATTTGCAAACGGATTTCACTGAAGCTGTAACTTTCATCCCAGAACATAGTTTAGGGGCCATTACCTCTTCAACTATAGTCATTTTTCTTTCGATTGCAAACGTAACCAGTTTTTCAATGGTGTAATGGTTTAACATAGAAAACTTACCGTTGGCTCTCGATTCTAATCTATCACTCCGATTTGCAAACGGATTTCACTGAAGCTGTAACTTTCATCCCAGAACATAGTTTAGGGGCCATTACCTCTTCAACTATAGTCATTTTTCTTTCGATTGCAAACGTAACCAGTTTTTCAATGGTGTAATGGTTTAACATAGAAAACTTACCGTTGGCTCTCGATTCTAATCTATCACTCCGATTTGCAAACGGATTTCACTGAAGCTGTAACTTTCATCCCAGAACATAGTTTAGGGGCCATTACCTCTTCAACTATAGTCATTTTTCTTTCGATTGCAAACGTAACCAGTTTTTCAATGGTGTAATGGTTTAACATAGAAAACTTACCGTTGGCTCTCGATTCTAATCTATCACTCCGATTTGCAAACGGATTTCACTGAAGCTGTAACTTTCATCCCAGAACATAGTTTAGGGGCCATTACCTCTTCAACTATAGTCATTTTTCTTTCGATTGCAAACGTAACCAGTTTTTCAATGGTGTAATGGTTTAACATAGAAAACTTACCGTTGGCTCTCGATTCTAATCTATCACTCCGATTTGCAAACGGATTTCACTGAAGCTGTAACTTTCATCCCAGAACATAGTTTAGGGGCCATTACCTCTTCAACTATAGTCATTTTTCTTTCGATTGCAAACGTAACCAGTTTTTCAATGGTGTAATGGTTTAACATAGAAAACTTACCGTTGGCTCTCGATTCTAATCTATCACTCCGATTTGCAAACGGATTTCACTGAAGCTGTAACTTTCATCCCAGAACATAGTTTAGGGGCCATTACCTCTTCAACTATAGTCATTTTTCTTTCGATTGCAAACGTAACCAGTTTTTCAATGGTGTAATGGCTTAACATAGAAAACTTACCGTTGGCTCTCGATTCTAATCTATCACTCCGATTTGCAAACGGATTTCACTGAAGCTGTAACTTTCATCCCAGAACATAGTTTAGGGGCCATTACCTCTTCAACTATAGTCATTTTTCTTTCGATTGCAAACGTAACCAGTTTTTCAATGGTGTAATGGTTTAACATAGAAGGGGCGTGGCTACGCAGCAGAGCTGAATGGAGGCTTGATCCCTGAGCTCCTGCTGTGATCACCCTTTAGAGCGACCTAAAGCAACCCAGAAAGCCCCAAAACAGCACTAAAAGGTGGGTGAACATCCCAGGATGGCTTCAGGCTACCGGAGAGTGTCTCAAAGACAGCAGAAACAGAGCAATTCAGTCCCCAGGAAGCTCTCCACGTTCTTTACTGAGGAAAACCAAGATGGCGCCGGCCATTACAGGCCCAGCCTGCATCAGGAGGCTAACTACAGGACCCCTCCACCGCTAGACCAGAGGAACAGGTACAGCCTTTTATTCACTCCCCAGGGAAGGAGAGACAGAGCGGACATACTGGAGGAGGAAAGTGAGGAGGAATATGGCATGCGGAGATCGGCAGAGGACAACAGAGAGCGAAGCCCGCTGAAGACGCCACAAACTTCCGGATTACAACGCGATTCCGTACGGAAATCCGACTATATACGAAAATTCGAATCCGACCGCATACGGAAATCCGAATCTGGAGACCCCAAGGTAGGACTCACACCGCACTCTACTCCTAGCCCATCTGAACAGCAGTCCCACCCAACCACCTATCCCGAACAGCAGACGCTCGCTGAGCAACAACCTCATCCACCCATCCATCCATCCCCAACTGCACAACGTCACCCACCAGAAAACATATTTAGCACACTGGCCGCATTCCCTGCATCTGAAGAACCTATGTCACAGCAATTCTTCAAAAACTTTATGCTCTCCTTCAGCCAGATGCTAAGTGACAATATTACAGGCACCAGAGCAGACCTAAACGCACTCGCAGGCAATGTTGAGGTATTCGCTGCTGACACAGACCAGAGGATCTGCCTACTGGAAAATAAGGTGATTGAAATGTCCAAAAATTATAATGTCCTGGTGGATGCACATAAACAACTAGCGGATGAGAACAAGTGGATGAAGGAAAAGATAGCAGATGGGGAAGACAGAAACAGGAGGAATAACATAAAAATAAGAGGGGTCCCTGAAACTGTCGCCAATGACCAGCTGAATGCTTATGTAGCAGACATCCTACACGCCACACTTCCTGACCTCAATCAAAGTGAGCTCACAGTGGATAGGGCCCACAGACTTCCCAAACCGGCCCATCTAGGAAAGAACCTACCAAGAGACGTCATAACAAGGATCCATTTCTTTCATGTCAAGGAGAAGTTACTGGCGGCAACAAGAGAGGGAAAGAAACTTCCAGGAGAGTACAAAGACCTTTCCCTGTTCCAGGATCTATCTCAGGCTACATTGAAAACCAGAAGAGACTTCTCACAGGTGACAACTACACTGAGGTACAGAAAGATTCCTTACAATTGGGGGTTCCCCCCCAAACTGATAATTTTTGACCATGGTACCACACACATTGTTAAAACCCCTGATGAAGGCCTTGATTTGCTGGCCAAGTGGGAGATCCCTGTTTTCATCCCAAGAGATCCAGTCAGAGACAGATCATTCCGCCCTCCTATCTCTCCCAAGCCGAGACAACTCCCAACATCGATGGACACCACCCCACCTTTGAACGTAGAAGAACAACTCAAAGCTGGGGAAGCCACGGGTACCACCTGAACTATGGGTGATCCCCCACGGAACTTTCCCCCAACTAGACTTACCCCCTTAGGAATTCCTTTCCTGTAGGTGGTCAGTCACACTGGACGTCCACACCGGTGGACACTGACCGTAAGGTCATTGACTGTTTTTTGGAAGTTTAGACTTCCTGTTCTTTTTCTGTACTTCCTATTAAGTTTATTGTTATAGTTATTTCTTATCCTTTCTCTACCCCTCTTTAAGGAGTAGAGACACAGGGTTGGGTCAATTTAAGGGGGGTACGCACGGGTAGAACCGGATGCCTCTGCGTGCCCACCTCGGCCTTACCCTGACTTCTCTTCTGTTTCCTTTATTATTTTTTATTAGTATTAAGGTTTGCACACTGTCATGTCCACTAACTAAACTCTTTTTCCTCAGAGCCGAGATATATGGACGTTCTGGTAAGATAAGGTTTTATGATAACAACTCATGTTTTCTGCTTTTTCTATTTTATCTGTTTGATAAAGGGGACGTTTGCTTCATAGGTATTTTACAGCATAATATGAGGTATCATGAGTGATTGCCAACTTTTGTCTCTGAATGTCAGAGGGTTAAACTCTTATAGGAAAAGATATTTACTAAATAAACTAACCAAAGAACAAAAACCAGACATTATTTGTCTACAAGAAACTCATTTATCAAAAATATCTGCATCTAGATTAAAAATCCACAACTATTCTACGGTTTTCCACTCAACATTCAGAGACAAAAGGAAAGCGGGAGTTTGTATCGCAATCAGGGATACTCTGGGACTGGTGGTGGAGAGGTCACATTGTAGTGAGGACGGTAGATTGGTGATGATTGCTGGGACTATTAACTCCCAAAATTTTACGTTTGCCAATATTTATGCCCCCAATCACCATCAAGTTAAATTTCTTAATAAAACATTCCAAAAAATACAAAAATTCCAAAAAGGTAATTTATTTATAGTAGGAGACATGAACGCAGTAGTCGACCCCCTATTAGACTCAACATCACAAACAAGAAGAGCCCAATCCATACTCCTGCCCTCACTAATCAAGAATGAATTATTTGACACTTGGAGGTGTATTCACCCCAAGGAAAAGGGTTACAGTTTTTATTCGCCAATCTACCAGTCCTTCACTAGGATAGACCATTGTTTAACCGACAGATTCTCTCTACCACTGGTCTCAGACATTACTATTGGTTCAAGAATTTGGTCCGATCACTCCCCTCTCACAGTCAAATTCTACTTAAAAGACGCTTCCCCCAAACAGACCAACTGGAAACTAAACAAATTTCTAATTAACTCAGAACACATTTTTCCCCTTATAAAAAACGAATTGCTGGAATATTTCCACTTTAATGATGCTAGCGTAACCTCCAGGGTCTCCTTATGGAATGCACACAAGGCATTCATGAGAGGAGTTCTCATGAAACAAGGAGCTATACACAAAAAGAAAGTAAGAGAAAAAACAGACCTTTTATTAAACAAAATCAGATCATTGGAAGTGGAGATGTTCAGCAAAAATAAAAAAGGACTGACCAAGGAACTGGAGGAGAGGAGACAGGAGCTGGCAGAGTGTATGTACTATGAGTATGATAAATGGCAGACTAGACTAAGAGAGGATTGGTACCATGGAGGAAACAAAGCTGGTAAAGCAATGGCCCGGAAGATCAAAGGCCAAAGAATTTCCCAAAGAATTTTGAAGATGAAACATCCCCTAACAAAAACAGAAGTGCATCACCCTAAAGATATAGTAGAAGCGTTAGCCAAGTATTATGAAGGCCTATATAATTTAGAATTAGACCCCAACATCCCCTCCCCAACCCCACAAAAAATTGATAAATATTTAGATAAAGTAAACCTCCCCTCACTATCTGATTTTGAAAAGAAATATCTCTCTACCCCCTTTTCCCAAGCTGAAGTAGAAAATGTCATTAACACCTTAAAAAGAGATAAAGCCCCAGGCCCAGATGGTTACATAAACGATTATTATAAAAAATTTGTCAGTATCTTATCCAAGCCCCTAACTAATATGTTTAACGAAATAGCCACCCAACGTAGTTTCCCCAAAGAATCTTTAACCGCCTTCATATCCACTATCCCTAAAGAAGACAAAAACCCTGCAGACCCCAGTAGCTATAGACCTATTTCACTCCTCAATACTGACGTAAAGATATATGCCAAAATTATTGCTAACAGATTATCCCCCCTAATGCCCCAGCTTATTAATTCAGACCAGGTAGGTTTTATTAGAGGTAGGTCAACAAACGACGGCACAAGAAAGGCCCTCGCCATACTCCATCAGATCAAGCTCTGTCGGACGCCTACCCTCCTCGTCTCTTTAGACGCGGAGAAGGCGTTCGACAGAGTTAACTGGCTATATATGTCCAGAGTTCTTTCTAAATTTGGAATACCAGACTTCCTCCATGGTGCCATCCTAGCGTTATATACCTGCCCATCCGCTTGTGTTGCCTCTTCTGGCTCTGTCTCCTCACCTTTTAACATCACCAATGGTACCCGCCAGGGTTGTCCTCTCTCCCCCTTAATTTTTAATTTGACATTGGAACCCCTTGCACAAAAAATTAGAAATAATCCCAATATCCACGGTATTAAGATTGGTAACTATTCCACTAAATTAGGCCTCTACGCAGACGATGTGATACTATTTATCCAAAAACCCTCGATATCACTGCCAAATGCAACAGAGGAACTTGTTGAGTTCTCAACAGTATCATATTACAAGCTCAATGAGCAAAAGACGGTCATTCTCCCTTGCTTCATACCTGCTAAGATGAAAGAAACTCTTAAGCAGTCCTGCCAGTACACCTGGAACGAGAAATCCATTAAATATCTTGGTATCCAGCTCACCCCAACCATTGCACAGATTTATAGAGAAAACTACGGCCCTTGGTTATCCAAAATTAAAGATAAGTTAGAATCCCTTTCCAAAGTAGAATTTTCATGGCTAGGTAGAATTGCAGCATTCAAAATGATGATCCTTCCCCAACTCCTCTACCTGTTCCGGAATCTCCCAATAAGAGTTCCCCAAAAATTCTTCACAGAATTACAAAAACAATTAAATCAATATTTTCTAAGAAACAGAAAGGCCAGGTTCTCCAATAAAATATTAACATCACACATCTCCAATATGGGTCTAGGTGCACCAAATGTGGAACTTTATTACAAGGCCACAGTTCTGGACCAATCCAGGTCAATCTGGACAAAAGATTCCACAAAACAATGGGTTGTTATTGAGGAAGAGCAACTACCACTAAAATCATTCAGAGAGTTTCTAGAATCCAGATTGACCTGGAAAATCCAACAACATATCCAGAACCCTGTCACTGCCAACTCTCTTAGACTATGGAAAGAACTAACTAACTTGAGCAAAAACGAGACGATGGCAGTGACAGTACCAACTTCCCTAGACACTTTGCATGCAGCTATAAAGAACTTGAATTTGGAGACCTGGACTGACCATGGATTAAAATCCATAGAAGATCTGTTGGGAGATTCCGGAATAAGATCCTTTGAAGACTTAACAGAAACATATGGAATCCCATCAACAGAGAAACCCACCTATGATAGAGTAGCTAGATTTTTTAATAAACATCCTTATACCCCCATCACCTTAGAACCCAAAATTATAAAACTCATTCAATTAGAAAACACTCATTTAAAAGGAACCTCAATATTTTATAGAACTTTACTAGACCTAAAAGAAACTTTCCCAAAATGGCAACTAACCAGGTGGCAGGACTGGCTGGGAGATGAAGCTGAAGTGGGTGTGGAGGAATGGGAGATGGCCGTCAAAGCACTCAAAAAGGTTTCTCACTGTGTGGGACACCATGAGAGTTTACTTAAAAGCATTTGGCGGTGGTATCTAACCCCCGAAAAGATAAGTAAATTTGATACCCATACATCCCCCCTGTGTTGGAGGGGCTGCAACCTGGCGGGTACCATGGAACATATCCTTTGGGAGTGCCCCAAGCTCCAGAACATGTGGAAAGATATTGGGACCTTTCTCCAACAACTCCCAATGTCTTTACAAACTATCCCCCCAGGCTTAGCGGTGTTAAATTTGGGTGCTCATTCTCTTCCCCCTCAGGAAAGAATGATCATCACTCATGTATTTATAGTGGTGAGAGGATTGTTAGCTTTATACTGGAAATCCCCCTACATACCAACTTTGGAGGAAATCCTCAGAAGAGTAGAGTCCAATCTTTTGGCCGAAAAGGCCTGGTCCATCAGGTGTGGAAATGTAAATTCCTTTCTTAAGAAAGCCGCTCTCTGGCCAACAGTTTATTTGAGTTCCAAACTATCAGATTTTTAAACAATCTCACTTCTCTTCCTTATGTGACATCAGGATAAGTGTGTATATTACTCGTATGATCTTACCAGCACCTCCATCCCATTTGGTTCATCCTATATCTCTATTTTTCTTCTAAAAGCTCTAAATTATCTGGACATGACAGTGTGCATAGTAGAGTAGTTGAATAGAATAGGTTAGGTTTAGGTTTAGGTTTAGGTAGTTAGTAATCAGTATTGTACATCAACATAATATTTGGAATCCCAACCAAACAACCATACGACATAGGAAGTCACCCCCATGCATTGCCTATTCCTGGTGTGCAACCTGAGGCAATATGGTAAACCTGTATATGGGTCTTACTCCCTGGGATCTATGTGGAGGGTTAGTCCCTCATTTCCCAGGTTGAGAGAGACCTGCTAATCACAAAATCTACTTCCACCATCTTGCCATGCACACCTTGAGTAGGGGCTACTTCCCCTTCATAATCATTTCTCTGATTTCTACATGTCAAATGAATATTTGGCATTTAGACTAACCAATTGACCCCAATCCAAGTAGTCAGATGTGTCAGTCATTATAACCAAACATTACGAACTCCAACACAATTGCAGTATACCATATTTAACAATAATTTAACAATTTTTTGATTTACAAGACCCCACAGGGAATCAGAAACCCATAGTATACAATTTAAAATAATTAAAACAACTTTGTATAAATTAATACTAAAATAATACACAATGATAGTACTCAATGATAGTTGGAAAAATTAAACATAGCTCAACATAAGAATATGAGAAATTGTTTAGAACACATTATACGCATTTACGCGCTATTCGACAATGCTCATTGCATATAATGTACAATCACTACAAGTAGCTACATATCAAATACGCGTTCTAAACCGGTTCTACGCGTATTTTCCCAAACAATTAGATACCTCCACTATCCCCCCCCAAGGTAAAACTTTAATAACTCAATACTTTATTACCCCTCCTTAACTATTCTCTTCTTTTTTCTTATGAAGGTTATAAAGATTTATGTACATATTTTCATTTCATACTATACTTTGTACCAATAAAGATAAGTCTTCTTAAAAACAACTAGAAACATCTGCTCAAAAAACAAATGTAAGTAATCTACATCAATGCTCAATTTCAATTTTACTGCAATTGATCTGCATTTGATTTCTGATATGCCTATCTACTTGTTTTTACACTCACTGTTAAAATTTGAAAATTCCAATAAAAATACTATTGTTACTGGTTTAACATAGAAAACTTACCGTTGGCTCTCGATTCTAATCTATCACTCCGATTTGCAAACGGATTTCACTGAAGCTGTAACTTTCATCCCAGAACATAGTTTAGGGGCCATTACCTCTTCAACTATAGTCATTTTTCTTTCGATTGCAAACGTAACCAGTTTTTCAATGGTGTAATGGTTTAACATAGAAAACTTACCGTTGGCTCTCGATTCTAATCTATCACTCCGATTTGCAAACGGATTTCACTGAAGCTGTAACTTTCATCCCAGAACATAGTTTAGGGGCCATTACCTCTTCAACTATAGTCATTTTTCTTTCGATTGCAAACGTAACCAGTTTTTCAATGGTGTAATGGTTTAACATAGAAAACTTACCGTTGGCTCTCGATTCTAATCTATCACTCCGATTTGCAAACGGATTTCACTGAAGCTGTAACTTTCATCCCAGAACATAGTTTAGGGGCCATTACCTCTTCAACTATAGTCATTTTTCTTTCGATTGCAAACGTAACCAGTTTTTCAATGGTGTAATGGTTTAACATAGAAAACTTACCGTTGGCTCTCGATTCTAATCTATCACTCCGATTTGCAAACGGATTTCACTGAAGCTGTAACTTTCATCCCAGAACATAGTTTAGGGGCCATTACCTCTTCAACTATAGTCATTTTTCTTTCGATTGCAAACGTAACCAGTTTTTCAATGGTGTAATGGTTTAACATAGAAAACTTACCGTTGGCTCTCGATTCTAATCTATCACTCCGATTTGCAAACGGATTTCACTGAAGCTGTAACTTTCATCCCAGAACATAGTTTAGGGGCCATTACCTCTTCAACTATAGTCATTTTTCTTTCGATTGCAAACGTAACCAGTTTTTCAATGGTGTAATGGTTTAACATAGAAAACGTACTGTTGGCTCTCGATTCTAATCTATCACTCCGATTTGCAAACGGATTTCACTGAAGCTGTAACTTTCATCCCAGAACATAGTTTAGGGGCCATTACCTCTTCAACTATAGTCATTTTTCTTTCGATTGCAAACGTAACCAGTTTTTCAATGGTGTAATGGTTTAACATAGAAAACTTACCGTTGGCTCTCGATTCTAATCTATCACTCCGATTTGCAAACGGATTTCACTGAAGCTGTAACTTTCATCCCAGAACATAGTTTAGGGGCCATTACCTCTTCAACTATAGTCATTTTTCTTTCGATTGCAAACGTAACCAGTTTTTCAATGGTGTAATGGTTTAACATAGAAAACTTACCGTTGGCTCTCGATTCTAATCTATCACTCCGATTTGCAAACGGATTTCACTGAAGCTGTAACTTTCATCCCAGAACATAGTTTAGGGGCCATTACCTCTTCAACTATAGTCATTTTTCTTTCGATTGCAAACGTAACCAGTTTTTCAATGGTGTAATGGTTTAACATAGAAAACTTACTGTTGGCTCTCGATTCTAATCTATCACTCCGATTTGCAAACGGATTTCACTGAAGCTGTAACTTTCATCCCAGAACATAGTTTAGGGGCCATTACCTCTTCAACTATAGTCATTTTTCTTTCGATTGCAAACGTAACCAGTTTTTCAATGGTGTAATGGTTTAACATAGAAAACTTACCGTTGGCTCTCGATTCTAATCTATCACTCCGATTTGCAAACGGATTTCACTGAAGCTGTAACTTTCATCCCAGAACATAGTTTAGGGGCCATTACCTCTTCAACTATAGTCATTTTTCTTTCGATTGCAAACGTAACCAGTTTTTCAATGGTGTAATGGTTTAACATAGAAAACTTACCGTTGGCTCTCGATTCTAATCTATCACTCCGATTTGCAAACGGATTTCACTGAAGCTGTAACTTTCATCCCAGAACATAGTTTAGGGGCCATTACCTCTTCAACTATAGTCATTTTTCTTTCGATTGCAAACGTAACCAGTTTTTCAATGGTGTAATGGTTTAACATAGAAAACTTACCGTTGGCTCTCGATTCTAATCTATCACTCCGATTTGCAAACGGATTTCACTGAAGCTGTAACTTTCATCCCAGAACATAGTTTAGGGGCCATTACCTCTTCAACTATAGTCATTTTTCTTTCGATTGCAAACGTAACCAGTTTTTCAATGGTGTAATGGTTTAACATAGAAAACTTACCGTTGGCTCTCGATTCTAATCTATCACTCCGATTTGCAAACGGATTTCACTGAAGCTGTAACTTTCATCCCAGAACATAGTTTAGGGGCCATTACCTCTTCAACTATAGTCATTTTTCTTTCGATTGCAAACGTAACCAGTTTTTCAATGGTGTAATGGTTTAACATAGAAAACTTACCGTTGGCTCTCGATTCTAATCTATCACTCCGATTTGCAAACGGATTTCACTGAAGCTGTAACTTTCATCCCAGAACATAGTTTAGGGGCCATTACCTCTTCAACTATAGTCATTTTTCTTTCGATTGCAAACGTAACCAGTTTTTCAATGGTGTAATGGTTTAACATAGAAAACTTACCGTTGGCTCTCGATTCTAATCTATCACTCCGATTTGCAAACGGATTTCACTGAAGCTGTAACTTTCATCCCAGAACATAGTTTAGGGGCCATTACCTCTTCAACTATAGTCATTTTTCTTTCGATTGCAAACGTAACCAGTTTTTCAATGGTGTAATGGTTTAACATAGAAAACTTACCGTTGGCTCTCGATTCTAATCTATCACTCCGATTTGCAAACGGATTTCACTGAAGCTGTAACTTTCATCCCAGAACATAGTTTAGGGGCCATTACCTCTTCAACTATAGTCATTTTTCTTTCGATTGCAAACGTAACCAGTTTTTCAATGGTGTAATGGTTTAACATAGAAAACTTACCGTTGCCTCTCGATTCTAATCTATCACTCCGATTTGCAAACGGATTTCACTGAAGCTGTAACTTTCATCCCAGAACATAGTTTAGGGGCCATTACCGCTTCAACTATAGTCATTTTTCTTTCGATTGCAAACGTAACCAGTTTTTCAATGGTGTAATGGTTTAACATAGAAAACTTACCGTTGGCTCTCGATTCTAATCTATCACTCCGATTTGCAAACGGATTTCACTGAAGCTGTAACTTTCATCCCAGAACATAGTTTAGGGGCCATTACCTCTTCAACTATAGTCATTTTTCTTTCGATTGCAAACGTAACCAGTTTTTCAATGGTGTAATGGTTTAACATAGAAAACTTACCGTTGGCTCTCGATTCTAATCTATCACTCCGATTTGCAAACGGATTTCACTGAAGCTGTAACTTTCATCCCAGAACATAGTTTAGGGGCCATTACCTCTTCAACTATAGTCATTTTTCTTTCGATTGCAAACGTAACCAGTTTTTCAATGGTGTAATGGTTTAACATAGAAAACTTACCGTTGGCTCTCGATTCTAATCTATCACTCCGATTTGCAAACGGATTTCACTGAAGCTGTAACTTTCATCCCAGAACATAGTTTAGGGGCCATTACCTCTTCAACTATTGTCATTTTTCTTTCGATTGCAAACGTAACCAGTTTTTCAATGGTGTAATGGTTTAACATAGAAAACTTACCGTTGGCTCTCGATTCTAATCTATCACTCCAATTTGCAAACGGATTTCACTGAAGCTGTAACTTTCATCCCAGAACATAGTTTAGGGGCCATTACCTCTTCAACTATAGTCATTTTTCTTTCGATTGCAAACGTAACCAGTTTTTCAATGGTGTAATGGTTTAACATAGAAAACTTACCGTTGGCTCTCGATTCTAATCTATCACTCCGATTTGCAAACGGATTTCACTGAAGCTGTAACTTTCATCCCAGAACATAGTTTAGGGGCCATTACCTCTTCAACTATAGTCATTTTTCTTTCGATTGCAAACGTAACCAGTTTTTCAATGGTGTAATGGTTTAACATAGAAAACTTACCGTTGCCTCTCGATTCTAATCTATCACTCCGATTTGCTAACGGATTTCACTGAAGCTGTAACTTTCATCCCAGAACATAGTTTAGGGGCCATTACCTCTTCAACTATAGTCATTTTTCTTTCGATTGCAAACGTAACCAGTTTTTCAATGGTGTAATGGTTTAACATAGAAAACTTACCGTTGCCTCTCGATTCTAATCTATCACTCCGATTTGCTAACGGATTTCACTGAAGCTGTAACTTTCATCCCAGAACATAGTTTAGGGGCCATTACCTCTTCAACTATAGTCATTTTTCTTTCGATTGCAAACGTAACCAGTTTTTCAATGGTGTAATGGTTTAACATAGAAAACTTACCGTTGGCTCTCGATTCTAATCTATCACTCCGATTTGCAAACGGATTTCACTGAAGCTGTAACTTTCATCCCAGAACATAGTTTAGGGGCCATTACCTCTTCAACTATAGTCATTTTTCTTTCGATTGCAAACGTAACCAGTTTTTCAATGGTGTAATGGTTTAACATAGAAAACTTACCGTTGGCTCTCGATTCTAATCTATCACTCCGATTTGCAAACGGATTTCACTGAAGCTGTAACTTTCATCCCAGAACATAGTTTAGGGGCCATTACCTCTTCAACTATAGTCATTTTTCTTTCGATTGCAAACGTAACCAGTTTTTCAATGGTGTAATGGTTTAACATAGAAAACTTACCGTTGGCTCTCGATTCTAATCTATCACTCCGATTTGCAAACGGATTTCACTGAAGCTGTAACTTTCATCCCAGAACATAGTTTAGGGGCCATTACCTCTTCAACTATAGTCATTTTTCTTTCGATTGCAAACGTAACCCGTTTTTCAATGGTGTAATGGTTTAACATAGAAAACTTACCGTTGGCTCTCGATTCTAATCTATCACTCCGATTTGCAAACGGATTTCACTGAAGCTGTAACTTTCATCCCAGAACATAGTTTAGGGGCCATTACCTCTTCAACTATAGTCATTTTTCTTTCGATTGCAAACGTAACCAGTTTTTCAATGGTGTAATGGTTTAACATAGAAAACTTACCGTTGGCTCTCGATTCTAATCTATCACTCCGATTTGCAAACGGATTTCACTGAAGCTGTAACTTTCATCCCAGAACATAGTTTAGGGGCCATTACCTCTTCAACTATAGTCATTTTTCTTTCGATTGCAAACGTAACCAGTTTTTCAATGGTGTAATGGTTTAACATAGAAAACTTACCGTTGGCTCTCGATTCTAATCTATCACTCCGATTTGCAAACGGATTTCACTGAAGCTGTAACTTTCATCCCAGAACATAGTTTAGGGGCCATTACCTCTTCAACTATAGTCATTTTTCTTTCGATTGCAAACGTAACCAGTTTTTCAATGGTGTAATGGTTTAACATAGAAAACTTACCGTTGGCCCTCGATTCTAATCTATCACTCCGATTTGCAAACGGATTTCACTGAAGCTGTAACTTTCATCCCAGAACATAGTTTAGGGGCCATTACCTCTTCAACTATAGTCATTTTTCTTTCGATTGCAAACGTAACCAGTTTTTCAATGGTGTAATGGTTTAACATAGAAAACTTACCGTTGGCTCTCGATTCTAATCTATCACTCCGATTTGCAAACGGATTTCACTGAAGCTGTAACTTTCATCCCAGAACATAGTTTAGGGGCCATTACCTCTTCAACTATAGTCATTTTTCTTTCGATTGCAAACGTAACCAGTTTTTCAATGGTGTAATGGTTTAACATAGAAAACTTACCGTTGGCTCTCGATTCTAATCTATCACTCCGATTTGCAAACGGATTTCACTGAAGCTGTAACTTTCATCCCAGAACATAGTTTAGGGGCCATTACCTCTTCAACTATAGTCATTTTTCTTTCGATTGCAAACGTAACCAGTTTTTCAATGGTGTAATGGTTTAACATAGAAAACTTACCGTTGGCTCTCGATTCTAATCTATCACTCCGATTTGCAAACGGATTTCACTGAAGCTGTAACTTTCATCCCAGAACATAGTTTAGGGGCCATTACCTCTTCAACTATAGTCATTTTTCTTTCGATTGCAAACGTAACCAGTTTTTCAATGGTGTAATGGTTTAACATAGAAAACTTACCGTTGGCTCTCGATTCTAATCTATCACTCCGATTTGCAAACGGATTTCACTGAAGCTGTAACTTTCATCCCAGAACATAGTTTAGGGGCCATTACCTCTTCAACTATAGTCATTTTTCTTTCGATTGCAAACGTAACCAGTTTTTCAATGGTGTAATGGTTTAACATAGAAAACTTACCGTTGGCTCTCGATTCTAATCTATCACTCCGATTTGCAAACGGATTTCACTGAAGCTGTAACTTTCATCCCAGAACATAGTTTAGGGGCCATTACCTCTTCAACTATAGTCATTTTTCTTTCGATTGCAAACGTAACCAGTTTTTCAATGGTGTAATGGTTTAACATAGAAAACTTACCGTTGGCTCTCGATTCTAATCTATCACTCCGATTTGCAAACGGATTTCACTGAAGCTGTAACTTTCATCCCAGAACATAGTTTAGGGGCCATTACCTCTTCAACTATAGTCATTTTTCTTTCGATTGCAAACGTAACCAGTTTTTCAATGGTGTAATGGTTTAACATAGAAAACTTACCGTTGGCTCTCGATTCTAATCTATCACTCCGATTTGCAAACGGATTTCACTGAAGCTGTAACTTTCATCCCAGAACATAGTTTAGGGGCCATTACCTCTTCAACTATAGTCATTTTTCTTTCGATTGCAAACGTAACCAGTTTTTCAATGGTGTAATGGTTTAACATAGAAAACTTACCGTTGGCTCTCGATTCTAATCTATCACTCCGATTTGCAAACGGATTTCACTGAAGCTGTAACTTTCATTCCAGAACATAGTTTAGGGGCCATTACCTCTTCAACTATAGTCATTTTTCTTTCGATTGCAAACGTAACCAGTTTTTCAATGGTGTAATGGTTTAACATAGAAAACTTACCGTTGGCTCTCGATTCTAATCTATCACTCCGATTTGCAAACGGATTTCACTGAAGCTGTAACTTTCATCCCAGAACATAGTTTAGGGGCCATTACCTCTTCAACTATAGTCATTTTTCTTTCGATTGCAAACGTAACCAGTTTTTCAATGGTGTAATGGTTTAACATAGAAAACTTACCGTTGGCTCTCGATTCTAATCTATCACTCCGATTTGCAAACGGATTTCACTGAAGCTGTAACTTTCATCCCAGAACATAGTTTAGGGGCCATTACCTCTTCAACTATAGTCATTTTTCTTTCGATTGCAAACGTAACCAGTTTTTCAATGGTGTAATGGTTTAACATAGAAGGGGGCGTGGCCTAGCCACAGAGACTGATGGAAGCCTGAGCCTGCAGCTCTCTGTGACAGACACTAAATTCAGCTACTAAAAGCGTTCCTGACTGCCTCATTTTCAACTTAAAAGGTGGGTGAAGACTTAGAGATGACGCAGGAGTGGAATAAAGCCACAAATCGGAGGAAATCACCTCCTACAACCCCTAAAAGACTGACTGACTTTTCTAGTGAGAGAAACCAAGATGGCCACCGTTATAGGCCTAGCAACAGCACTGAGGAGATTTACAAAACACCTCCACCGCTTGCCCAGAGGAATAGATTTGCTCCCCTATATACCCCCCGACCTAGGGGCATCCCTGAGGACTATGATGAGGTGGAAGATGAATCTGGCGGAGACCGGGAAAGAAGCCCGCTCAAACCGCCAATGCGTACGTACGCATCAAAAAGTACGCATGCCGCTGGCCGCGTTACCATAGCAGCTCTTCCGCATCCCTCTGAACATGCGCATGCGTACGCGGAAAAAAGTACGCGTTCCACTGCCAACACATACGCGTATGCGGAAAAATATACGCGTCCCACAGAACCAAAAGATGACAACAATGAAGATAGAAGGGACGACACAGACCCTCAAACGGAATATAACCTGCAGACTGTACAGAGACCATCAAACACTTTAACGCATCCATCCGAGATACCTGATTCCTTGGCATCTATACCGGCATCGGAACAACTTATCACGCAAAGTTTTTTCAAAAACTTTATGATATCTTTTCATTTGGAAACTAAAAACAATATCTCAAATTTTCAAAGAGATCTACATACAATGGCTGGATTTTTGAATAAATTTGCCGACGACACTGCACAGAGGTTTGAAATGCTTGAAAACAGGATGGAAGAGATGGCTACTGCACACAATGAACTTGTTGAATCGCACAAAGCAGTAATTCAAGAAAATGAATGGTTGAAGAGTAAGGTTGTGGACGCCGAAGATAGGAATCGCAGGAACAATTTAAAGTTAAGAGGTGTTCCTGAAACTGTAGGCAACGATGAACTTAAAGACTATGTGGCCAAAATGTTACACACTACATTTCCTGCACTAAATAAAAGTGAGCTCACTGTGGATAGAGCTCATCGGCTCCCCAAGCCTAGTCATCTGCCTAACCACTTACCCAGGGATGTAATTACGCGAATACATTTTTTCCATGTGAAGGAACTGCTTCTGGGCACCACTAGAGAGGGTAAAAGCTTACCTCCAGAATATAAAGACATCAGATTGTACCAAGACCTTTCACAAGCTACTCTTCAGGCACGACGCAACTTTTCCCAGGTAACTACAACCTTGAGACACAACAAAATAAAGTACTCTTGGGGCTTCCCAATCAAACTTATTGTAAATGACAATGGAATCAAACATGTAGTCAAGTCTCCAAAAGAAGGAAAGGAACTTCTACACAGATGGAACATTCCAGTCTTTATCCCAAGAGAACAGCAGAAAGAAAAGTCATACAGACCTCCGATTGCTCCTAAACCGACTTCAATTAAGCCAAACCCATTCAAACCTTCTCCTGTCCCGATGGACACTACTCAACCACAACAACAACCACCGGAAAAAGAAAAAGAAAAAGAAAAATTGGCTGAGGCAACAGGTGACACTTGAGCATTAGTGTCCAACCACAAACTTATTTCCCCCCACTAGATCTTCTCCCTGGGAGTTTCCCCATTGGAGGACATCTTTTCTGAGTCCACACTGGTGGACATTGTTTTAAATAGGTCCTAGGATCTATTTGTAGGTTACTCTTTTTGTTTCTTGTTTTTCTAAATTTCTAGTTTTTTGCTTTTTTTTCTTTTTCTGAAATTCTTTGTTGGGAGGTCCTTGTGTTCTTTGTTTTATTGGATTAAGGACTAATCCTAGTAGCAGTTATCGAAGGTAGAACCGGATACCTGTGAAGCTGCTACTTGTTTATCTAATTTCTTTGTTGTTTCTTATTTCATTTATTGTTCACTCCCAGGTTGCTGCTCTATTATGGGTACTGTATGCATTTGGATGTTTTACCTAACTTTTTTATTTCCAAACAGGAGTAAGATATGCAGATATTGCAAAGATGTCGTCTATAGATGTTGCACTAAGGAAACTAGTCGGAGAGAAATTCATATATTATATAATTTTTACTTCTTAATCAAATACTCACAGATGTATGGCGCAGAACTTTAAGGTAATGTCTCTTAATGTGAGAGGTCTGAACTCATACCGGAAACGATTCTTGGTCCAAAAATTAATTAAGGAACATAAAATAGATATAATTTGTTTGCAGGAAACCCACCTGAAAAAATTGACAGCAGAAAAATTTAAGATTAATCAGTTTTCAAAAATCTTTCACTCTACTATGAAAAATAATAAAAGAAAGGCAGGTGTCTGTATAGCAGTCAAAGATGGTCTGGGGCTGGTGGTTAAGGAATCCTACTCCAGTGATGACGGACGACTAGTAATAGTTAAAGGAACAATCAATTCTCAAACTTACACATTTGTTAATTTATACTCTCCCAATTCTCATCAGATAAAATTTATAAATAAAAAATTAAAATTGATAACCAAAAAAACAGAGGGAAATTTATTTATATTAGGGGACTTTAATTCTGTTGTTGATCCCCAAATAGACTGCACCTCCAGAACTAGATCAATTCATTCAATTTTACAAAACTCTTTAACAAGCTATGAGCTCTTTGATACGTGGAGATGTATGCATCCTACTGACAAACAATATACATATTACTCTCCAATTCATCAATCATTTACTCGAATTGATTTATGTTTAACCAATGGGTTTTCCTTGCCACTAGTCACAGACATTGAGATTGCCTCTAGAATATGGTCGGACCACTCACCATTATTTGTTACAATACAGCTTAAAAATTCATCCCCACAACAATATATATGGAAATTAAATAAATATACGCTTAATTCTGAACATACTTTCCCCCTAATACAAAAAGAATTGGTAGAATATTTCAAATTTAACAACACAGATGATGTATCTAAAACAAATATTTGGAATGCTCACAAGGCATTTATGCGCGGAGTATTTATGAAATTAGGAGCAATTCAAAAAAAGAAACAACAAGAAAAAACCAATCTTCTTTTGAATAAAATTAGAACGTTAGAGGGGAAAGTATTTGCTGGAGGGAGACGAGACCTGATCCGGATGCTAGAAGAAACCAGACAAGAGTTAGCTGACTGTTTATTTTCCCAATACGATAAATGGCAAACAATTCTAAAAGAACACTGGTATTATGATAAAAATAGAGCAGGGAAGGCCATGGCTAGAAAAATTAAGGGTAGGAGAATTCGACAAAGAATATTAAAAATTAGACATCCCAGGACAAAGACCGACATTCATCATCCCCAAGACATTGTGGACACTTTAGCTACCTACTATGAGGACTTATATAATTTAGAAAAAGACCCAAACATTCATTCCCCAAACATTTTAGAAATAGATAAATATTTAGAAAAAATTAATCTACCAACATTAACAGAATTTGAACAAAAATCTATAAACGTACCTTTCCGTCAACAGGAGGTTGAAGCTGCCATCGCTTCTCTTAAAAGAGATAAAGCGCCTGGACCAGATGGTTTCATCAACGATTATTATAAAAAATTCACAAAAATACTTATACAACCTTTAACAGATATGTTTAATGAGATAGTAACCACTGGTGCTTTCCCTAGGGAGTCGCTGACAGCTTTAATATCCACTATACCCAAAGAAGATAAGGACCCCCTTGACCCAGGTAGTTACCGACCAATTTCTTTACTTAATTCAGACATTAAAATATACGCTAAGATCATCGCCAACAGACTGTCACCACTGATGCCAAAACTTATACATCCGGATCAGGTCGGTTTCACCACTGGTAGATCAACGAGTGATGGAACTCGTAAATTGTTGGATTTGATACATAGGTTAGGGCTCTGTCGGACGCCTACCCTCCTCGTCTCTTTAGACGCGGAGAAGGCGTTCGACAGAGTCAATTGGTTGTACCTCTCTAGAGTTTTAACCAAGTTTGGTTTCCCCAATTTTCTTCACAAAGCAATCCTAGCTCTTTATACTCAACCGTCGGCCAGGGTTATGTCATCAGGCTCCATTTCACGCCCATTTGATATCAAGAATGGTACCCGTCAGGGTTGCCCCCTCTCCCCACTAATATTTAATTTATCTATAGAACCATTAGCTCAAAAAATTAGAAACAACTCCCAAATTCATGGAATCAAAATAAATAAAACTACCCATAAGTTAGGTCTCTATGCAGACGATGTGATTTTGTATTTACAAAAACCCAATATATCATTGCCAAATGTTAAGATAGAATTAGATGAATATTCTATGGTCTCATATTATAAACTAAATCAGAAAAAAACGGTAGTATTACCATGTAATGTCTCACAAAAAATGAAGGAAGATCTCAAAAAGTCCAGCCATTATTTATGGAACGAGAAAAAATTAAAATACCTTGGTGTACAAATCACTCCAAAAATTTCCCAGTTGTACAAGGAAAACTACAGTCCTTGGTTTAATAAACTTAAAACCAAACTGGATTCATTGGCAAAACTTGAATTCTCCTGGATGGGGAGAGCAGCGGCCTTCAAAATGATGGTACTACCACAATTACTCTACTTATTCAGAAACCTTCCTATAAAAGTTCCCCTAACATTTTTTAATAAATTACAAAAAGATCTAAACAACTATATTCTTATGGGCAAAAAATCCAGAGTTTCAAACAAAGTTATTACATCTCATACTACAAATCTAGGTCTAGGTGTGCCTAAACTAGAATATTATTATAAAGCGACAATTTTAGACCAAGTTAGATCAATTTGGCTAGAAGATTACTCCAAACAATGGATTTCAATAGAAGAGGAACAGCTCCCATATGGATCTCTCAAACTATATCTTCAATCAAGAGTAATTTGGAAAGTGAACCAAAACATATATAACCCCATAACAGCTAACTCCCTAAAAATCTGGAAGGAACTGTTAAAACTCTGTAAGAAAGACGTTTTATCCACCTCTAAGCCCACACCTCTGAATATTTTACACTCAGTTATTAAAGATATTAATTTGGCAGATTGGACTAATTATTATGACATTGATTACTTGGAAGAATTATTGAATGAGGATGGTACGATTATACCATTTGATCAACTAGCCAATGATTTTGGTATCCCGCTCACTGATAGACCTATATATAACAAAATTTATAAATTTATGAACACACACACATATAATCCAGAACTTTTACCACCTAAAATTAGAAAAATTGTACAACCGGAGGGGATAAAATTAAAAGGCATCTCTACCTTTTATAGAATTTTATTAGAAATAAAGGAGGAAACCCCAAAATGGCAATTGAAAAAATGGCAGGACTTTTTGGGATATGAAGTAGATTCGGAAGATTGGGAAAAAACAATTAGAACATTGAAAAAATCATCTCATTGTATAAACCACCATGAAGGACTATTTAAACTCATTTGGCGATGGTATATGACCCCTGCAAAGATTGCTAAATTTGATATCCAATCATCTCCCCTTTGTTGGAGGGGGTGTAACCTGACGGGTACCATGGAACATATTTGGTGGGAGTGCCCTAAAATCAAAGTTTTATGGAAAGCCATTGAACAATTCTTGAAAAAACTACCCACGTCTCTCCAAACCATTCCGCCAGGTTTAGCTTTGTTTCATTTTGGTGCTGAAGATTTACCATTTCAGGAAAGATTTATAGCAAATCATATGTTTATAGCAACTAAGAACCAAATAGCCATTAATTGGAAATCATCAGAAATTCCAGTCTTCGGGGAGATTCTCAAAAATGTGGAATCTAACATTTTAGCAGAAAAATCCTGGGCAATCAGGAGTGGTACAATGGGGCCCTTTATGAATAGAGTCAAACTCTGGCCGACGGTTTACAGAAAATCTAAAGTATTGGAATTTTAGGATACTGAACCTCTTACACTGTGGGACAAAATTAATTACCAGGTAACTCCAGACTAGTTTTCTACTGAGATAATAGATTCCTTACACATAAGGTAACAACATCTAAAACCTTAACTTTGACTCCTGCAACATACATTGGGAATGACAATACATGTTTGTTAATATTTTTTTTTGTTTGTAGTTAGTTTAGTTTAATAGATATTGTTCTATATCTAATTTACTATAGAATTGGAACTTCATATATATATTACAGTTCTTAAATATGTAACTAATCTTACAGGTATATTACAATTGGATATAACATATAACATTAAACACAGTTAATGGATTGAACCAATGGGTTCCGCTCCTTGGAATTTCTGAAGGGAGGTTGAAAAATACCCCCACTTTCCAGGTCGAGAGGACCCTATAGAAGCAACGCTAGTATAATCTTTACTGTGTTCTATTAGACCAAATTAGATTAGTCCGATTAATATATTCTCATAAATTCAATCCTATTCATTTAATTAGGAATACTTTTATGGATTATACTCATGGGTTCATGCAAACAACTATAATTTAATATAACCCCACCAAACTTTAATATGTATTGATACTTCGGTTTGTTTGAGAGCTGTCGCATACATTTAAGAACTCAAGAGTAATCTTTCAATTACTTTATATTGAAATTTTAAAATCTTTAATTACGCATATATGTATCACAGGCATATGATTACGCGTAAATGATAACCTGTTATATGCGTAGTGTTAAAATACAAATATATGCTCTATAGACATAAGCATACGAGTTAATGAGTGGCAGGAAATAAAATTTTATTTACGCATATACGAATTTAAAGCATATCTTAAGCAGTAATAATAACTTTTAAGAATGCATATACGCACTGAAAACATATCTGTACGCGTTCTGCAATAATTTTCGAAAATAGATACATATGCTTTATGAAACATATATACGCGTTCCGCAATACCTTTTTTAAGAAATAACAAAAATACGCATTTACGCTTCTTAAGCATATACGTACGCGTCCAGTTATACTCCCGAAACTACGCATACATATAATGAAGCATATGTACGCGTTCCGCAATACTTTTTTAAATTAAAAATACGCATTTACGCTTTATAAACATATATGTACGCGTTCTGCCATACTTAGTAAAATATACATATGCGGTCTGTGAACATACATATACGCGTCTCACAATACTTTTGAAAATACGCATATATGCATTATTAACACATATGTACGCATTGCTCTCAAACAAAACATTTACCAAGTTCTGTATGCCATACAAAGCTTAATAAATATTTCTAATGCATAACAAATAATTTTTGAAAATTGAATAGGATTCTGTTGTATTACTTACAGTATTGATTATTATTTTACTTTTTATTTATTTTAGACAATTTTAATAAAATATTCTGCATTATTATTTAATATTAAAGGTTATACCCAATAAAGATACAAATCTCATTAAACAAATTGATCTATAACTATACAATGTGAATATATATAAAAAGAGAACTCTACATTATATATGCAATTCTATACTGTTAACGTGTTATTAATATACTTTGAGAATTAAATTTAATAATATGTTTGTACTGTTACCCTACTGTAATAATATTGACAGTACTGTTGTATATGTACTGATATTTGTTTGTTTTAAAATTTCAATAAAAATTAATGGAATTGGTTTAACATAGAAAACTTACCGTTGGCTCTCGATTCTAATCTATCACTCCGATTTGCAAACGGATTTCACTGAAGCTGTAACTTTCATCCCAGAACATAGTTTAGGGGCCATTACCTCTTCAACTATAGTCATTTTTCTTTCGATTGCAAACGTAACCAGTTTTTCAATGGTGTAATGGTTTAACATAGAAAACTTACCGTTGGCTCTCGATTCTAATCTATCACTCCGATTTGCAAACGGATTTCACTGAAGCTGTAACTTTCATCCCAGAACATAGTTTAGGGGCCATTACCTCTTCAACTATAGTCATTTTTCTTTCGATTGCAAACGTAACCAGTTTTTCAATGGTGTAATGGTTTAACATAGAAAACTTACCGTTGGCTCTCGATTCTAATCTATCACTCCGATTTGCAAACGGATTTCACTGAAGCTGTAACTTTCATCCCAGAACATAGTTTAGGGGCCATTACCTCTTCAACTATAGTCATTTTTCTTTCGATTGCAAACGTAACCAGTTTTTCAATGGTGTAATGGTTTAACATAGAAAACTTACCGTTGGCTCTCGATTCTAATCTATCACTCCGATTTGCAAACGGATTTCACTGAAGCTGTAACTTTCATCCCAGAACATAGTTTAGGGGCCATTACCTCTTCAACTATAGTCATTTTTCTTTCGATTGCAAACGTAACCAGTTTTTCAATGGTGTAATGGTTTAACATAGAAAACTTACCGTTGGCTCTCGATTCTAATCTATCACTCCGATTTGCAAACGGATTTCACTGAAGCTGTAACTTTCATCCCAGAACATAGTTTAGGGGCCATTACCTCTTCAACTATAGTCATTTTTCTTTCGATTGCAAACGTAACCAGTTTTTCAATGGTGTAATGGTTTAACATAGAAAACTTACCGTTGGCTCTCGATTCTAATCTATCACTCCGATTTGCAAACGGATTTCACTGAAGCTGTAACTTTCATCCCAGAACATAGTTTAGGGGCCATTACCTCTTCAACTATAGTCATTTTTCTTTCGATTGCAAACGTAACCAGTTTTTCAATGGTGTAATGGTTTAACATAGAAAACTTACCGTTGGCTCTCGATTCTAATCTATCACTCCGATTTGCAAACGGATTTCACTGAAGCTGTAACTTTCATCCCAGAACATAGTTTAGGGGCCATTACCTCTTCAACTATAGTCATTTTTCTTTCGATTGCAAACGTAACCAGTTTTTCAATGGTGTAATGGTTTAACATAGAAAACTTACCGTTGGCTCTCGATTCTAATCTATCACTCCGATTTGCAAACGGATTTCACTGAAGCTGTAACTTTCATCCCAGAACATAGTTTAGGGGCCATTACCTCTTCAACTATAGTCATTTTTCTTTCGATTGCAAACGTAACCAGTTTTTCAATGGTGTAATGGTTTAACATAGAAAACTTACCGTTGGCTCTCGATTCTAATCTATCACTCCGATTTGCAAACGGATTTCACTGAAGCTGTAACTTTCATCCCAGAACATAGTTTAGGGGCCATTACCTCTTCAACTATAGTCATTTTTCTTTCGATTGCAAACGTAACCAGTTTTTCAATGGTGTAATGGTTTAACATAGAAAACTTACCGTTGGCTCTCGATTCTAATCTATCACTCCGATTTGCAAACGGATTTCACTGAAGCTGTAACTTTCATCCCAGAACATAGTTTAGGGGCCATTACCTCTTCAACTATAGTCATTTTTCTTTCGATTGCAAACGTAACCAGTTTTTCAATGGTGTAATGGTTTAACATAGAAAACTTACCGTTGGCTCTCGATTCTAATCTATCACTCCGATTTGCAAACGGATTTCACTGAAGCTGTAACTTTCATCCCAGAACATAGTTTAGGGGCCATTACCTCTTCAACTATAGTCATTTTTCTTTCGATTGCAAACGTAACCAGTTTTTCAATGGTGTAATGGTTTAACATAGAAAACTTACCGTTGGCTCTCGATTCTAATCTATCACTCCGATTTGCAAACGGATTTCACTGAAGCTGTAACTTTCATCCCAGAACATAGTTTAGGGGCCATTACCTCTTCAACTATAGTCATTTTTCTTTCGATTGCAAACGTAACCAGTTTTTCAATGGTGTAATGGTTTAACATAGAAAACTTACCGTTGGCTCTCGATTCTAATCTATCACTCCGATTTGCAAACGGATTTCACTGAAGCTGTAACTTTCATCCCAGAACATAGTTTAGGGGCCATTACCTCTTCAACTATAGTCATTTTTCTTTCGATTGCAAACGTAACCAGTTTTTCAATGGTGTAATGGTTTAACATAGAAAACTTACCGTTGGCTCTCGATTCTAATCTATTACTCCGATTTGCAAACGGATTTCACTGAAGCTGTAACTTTCATCCCAGAACATAGTTTAGGGGCCATTACCTCTTCAACTATAGTCATTTTTCTTTCGATTGCAAACGTAACCAGTTTTTCAATGGTGTAATGGTTTAACATAGAAAACTTACCGTTGGCTCTCGATTCTAATCTATCACTCCGATTTGCAAACGGATTTCACTGAAGCTGTAACTTTCATCCCAGAACATAGTTTAGGGGCCATTACCTCTTCAACTATAGTCATTTTTCTTTCGATTGCAAACGTAACCAGTTTTTCAATGGTGTAATGGTTTAACATAGAAAACTTACCGTTGGCTCTCGATTCTAATATATCACTCCGATTTGCAAACGGATTTCACTGAAGCTGTAACTTTCATCCCAGAACATAGTTTAGGGGCCATTACCTCTTCAACTATAGTCATTTTTCTTTCGATTGCAAACGTAACCAGTTTTTCAATGGTGTAATGGTTTAACATAGAAAACTTACCGTTGGCTCTCGATTCTAATCTATCACTCCGATTTGCAAACGGATTTCACTGAAGCTGTAACTTTCATCCCAGAACATAGTTTAGGGGCCATTACCTCTTCAACTATAGTCATTTTTCTTTCGATTGCAAACGTAACCAGTTTTTCAATGGTGTAATGGTTTAACATAGAAAACTTACCGTTGGCTCTCGATTCTAATCTATCACTCCGATTTGCAAACGGATTTCACTGAAGCTGTAACTTTCATCCCAGAACATAGTTTAGGGGCCATTACCTCTTCAACTATAGTCATTTTTCTTTCGATTGCAAACGTAACCAGTTTTTCAATGGTGTAATGGTTTAACATAGAAAACTTACCGTTGGCTCTCGATTCTAATCTATCACTCCGATTTGCAAACGGATTTCACTGAAGCTGTAACTTTCATCCCAGAACATAGTTTAGGGGCCATTACCTCTTCAACTATAGTCATTTTTCTTTCGATTGCAAACGTAACCAGTTTTTCAATGGTGTAATGGTTTAACATAGAAAACTTACCGTTGGCTCTCGATTCTAATCTATCACTCCGATTTGCAAACGGATTTCACTGAAGCTGTAACTTTCATCCCAGAACATAGTTTAGGGGCCATTACCTCTTCAACTATAGTCATTTTTCTTTCGATTGCAAACGTAACCAGTTTTTCAATGGTGTAATGGTTTAACATAGAAAACTTACCGTTGGCTCTCGATTCTAATCTATCACTCCGATTTGCAAACGGATTTCACTGAAGCTGTAACTTTCATCCCAGAACATAGTTTAGGGGCCATTACCTCTTCAACTATAGTCATTTTTCTTTCGATTGCAAACGTAACCAGTTTTTCAATGGTGTAATGGTTTAACATAGAAAACTTACCGTTGGCTCTCGATTCTAATCTATCACTCCGATTTGCAAACGGATTTCACTGAAGCTGTAACTTTCATCCCAGAACATAGTTTAGGGGCCATTACCTCTTCAACTATAGTCATTTTTCTTTCGATTGCAAACGTAACCAGTTTTTCAATGGTGTAATGGTTTAACATAGAAAACTTACCGTTGGCTCTCGATTCTAATCTATCACTCCGATTTGCAAACGGATTTCACTGAAGCTGTAACTTTCATCCCAGAACATAGTTTAGGGGCCATTACCTCTTCAACTATAGTCATTTTTCTTTCGATTGCAAACGTAACCAGTTTTTCAATGGTGTAATGGTTTAACATAGAAAACTTACCGTTGGCTCTCGATTCTAATCTATCACTCCGATTTGCAAACGGATTTCACTGAAGCTGTAACTTTCATCCCAGAACATAGTTTAGGGGCCATTACCTCTTCAACTATAGTCATTTTTCTTTCGATTGCAAACGTAACCAGTTTTTCAATGGTGTAATGGTTTAACATAGAAAACTTACCGTTGGCTCTCGATTCTAATCTATCACTCCGATTTGCAAACGGATTTCACTGAAGCTGTAACTTTCATCCCAGAACATAGTTTAGGGGCCATTACCTCTTCAACTATAGTCATTTTTCTTTCGATTGCAAACGTAACCAGTTTTTCAATGGTGTAATGGTTTAACATAGAAAACTTACCGTTGGCTCTCGATTCTAATCTATCACTCCGATTTGCAAACGGATTTCACTGAAGCTGTAACTTTCATCCCAGAACATAGTTTAGGGGCCATTACCTCTTCAACTATAGTCATTTTTCTTTCGATTGCAAACGTAACCAGTTTTTCAATGGTGTAATGGTTTAACATAGAAAACTTACCGTTGGCTCTCGATTCTAATCTATCACTCCGATTTGCAAACGGATTTCACTGAAGCTGTAACTTTCATCCCAGAACATAGTTTAGGGGCCATTACCTCTTCAACTATAGTCATTTTTCTTTCGATTGCAAACGTAACCAGTTTTTCAATGGTGTAATGGTTTAACATAGAAAACTTACCGTTGGCTCTCGATTCTAATCTATCACTCCGATTTGCAAACGGATTTCACTGAAGCTGTAACTTTCATCCCAGAACATAGTTTAGGGGCCATTACCTCTTCAACTATAGTCATTTTTCTTTCGATTGCAAACGTAACCAGTTTTTCAATGGTGTAATGGTTTAACATAGAAAACTTACCGTTGGCTCTCGATTCTAATCTATCACTCCGATTTGCAAACGGATTTCACTGAAGCTGTAACTTTCATCCCAGAACATAGTTTAGGGGCCATTACCTCTTCAACTATAGTCATTTTTCTTTCGATTGCAAACGTAACCAGTTTTTCAATGGTGTAATGGTTTAACATAGAAAACTTACCGTTGGCTCTCGATTCTAATCTATCACTCCGATTTGCAAACGGATTTCACTGAAGCTGTAACTTTCATCCCAGAACATAGTTTAGGGGCCATTACCTCTTCAACTATAGTCATTTTTCTTTCGATTGCAAACGTAACCAGTTTTTCAATGGTGTAATGGTTTAACATAGAAAACTTACCGTTGGCTCTCGATTCTAATCTATCACTCCGATTTGCAAACGGATTTCACTGAAGCTGTAACTTTCATCCCAGAACATAGTTTAGGGGCCATTACCTCTTCAACTATAGTCATTTTTCTTTCGATTGCAAACGTAACCAGTTTTTCAATGGTGTAATGGTTTAACATAGAAAACTTACCGTTGGCTCTCGATTCTAATCTATCACTCCGATTTGCAAACGGATTTCACTGAAGCTGTAACTTTCATCCCAGAACATAGTTTAGGGGCCATTACCTCTTCAACTATAGTCATTTTTCTTTCGATTGCAAACGTAACCAGTTTTTCAATGGTGTAATGGTTTAACATAGAAAACTTACCGTTGGCTCTCGATTCTAATCTATCACTCCGATTTGCAAACGGATTTCACTGAAGCTGTAACTTTCATCCCAGAACATAGTTTAGGGGCCATTACCTCTTCAACTATAGTCATTTTTCTTTCGATTGCAAACGTAACCAGTTTTTCAATGGTGTAATGGTTTAACATAGAAAACTTACCGTTGGCTCTCGATTCTAATCTATCACTCCGATTTGCAAACGGATTTCACTGAAGCTGTAACTTTCATCCCAGAACATAGTTTAGGGGCCATTACCTCTTCAACTATAGTCATTTTTCTTTCGATTGCAAACGTAACCAGTTTTTCAATGGTGTAATGGTTTAACATAGAAAACTTACCGTTGGCTCTCGATTCTAATCTATCACTCCGATTTGCAAACGGATTTCACTGAAGCTGTAACTTTCATCCCAGAACATAGTTTAGGGGCCATTACCTCTTCAACTATAGTCATTTTTCTTTCGATTGCAAACGTAACCAGTTTTTCAATGGTGTAATGGTTTAACATAGAAAACTTACCGTTGGCTCTCGATTCTAATCTATCACTCCGATTTGCAAACGGATTTCACTGAAGCTGTAACTTTCATCCCAGAACATAGTTTAGGGGCCATTACCTCTTCAACTATAGTCATTTTTCTTTCGATTGCAAACGTAACCAGTTTTTCAATGGTGTAATGGTTTAACATAGAAAACTTACCGTTGGCTCTCGATTCTAATCTATCACTCCGATTTGCAAACGGATTTCACTGAAGCTGTAACTTTCATCCCAGAACATAGTTTAGGGGCCATTACCTCTTCAACTATAGTCATTTTTCTTTCGATTGCAAACGTAACCAGTTTTTCAATGGTGTAATGGTTTAACATAGAAAACTTACCGTTGGCTCTCGATTCTAATCTATCACTCCGATTTGCAAACGGATTTCACTGAAGCTGTAACTTTCATCCCAGAACATAGTTTAGGGGCCATTACCTCTTCAACTATAGTCATTTTTCTTTCGATTGCAAACGTAACCAGTTTTTCAATGGTGTAATGGTTTAACATAGAAAACTTACCGTTGGCTCTCGATTCTAATCTATCACTCCGATTTGCAAACGGATTTCACTGAAGCTGTAACTTTCATCCCAGAACATAGTTTAGGGGCCATTACCTCTTCAACTATAGTCATTTTTCTTTCGATTGCAAACGTAACCAGTTTTTCAATGGTGTAATGGTTTAACATAGAAAACTTACCGTTGGCTCTCGATTCTAATCTATCACTCCGATTTGCAAACGGATTTCACTGAAGCTGTAACTTTCATCCCAGAACATAGTTTAGGGGTCATTACCTCTTCAACTATAGTCATTTTTCTTTCGATTGCAAACGTAACCAGTTTTTCAATGGTGTAATGGTTTAACATAGAAAACTTACCGTTGGCTCTCGATTCTAATCTATCACTCCGATTTGCAAACGGATTTCACTGAAGCTGTAACTTTCATCCCAGAACATAGTTTAGGGGCCATTACCTCTTCAACTATAGTCATTTTTCTTTCGATTGCAAACGTAACCAGTTTTTCAATGGTGTAATGGTTTAACATAGAAAACTTACCGTTGGCTCTCGATTCTAATCTATCACTCCGATTTGCAAACGGATTTCACTGAAGCTGTAACTTTCATCCCAGAACATAGTTTAGGGGCCATTACCTCTTCAACTATAGTCATTTTTCTTTCGATTGCAAACGTAACCAGTTTTTCAATGGTGTAATGGTTTAACATAGAAAACTTACCGTTGGCTCTCGATTCTAATCTATCACTCCGATTTGCAAACGGATTTCACTGAAGCTGTAACTTTCATCCCAGAACATAGTTTAGGGGCCATTACCTCTTCAACCAGGGCCGGGCCGAGGCATAGGCTCGAGAGGCTCCAGCCTCAGGGCGCAGTGTAGGAGAGGGCGCACAATTCATTCAGCTGTCATTCCTAATTGTGTATGAAGCAGAAAGAAATAAGAAAAGGGGATACATAGCAGTGACTGTAAGCCAGATAACTAGATATTAAGGTGTTAGGGAGGTTGTGGGCCCTGTGGCCCTCTTAGTCTAATAGCAATCAGTGTGTGACAGCTGGGGTGGGAGGGATGGAGGGGCGCACTTTGGTGTCTCAGCCTTGGGTGCTGGAGGACCTTGTCCCGGCTCTGTCTTCAACTATAGTCATTTTTCTTTCGATTGCAAACGTAACCAGTTTTTCAATGGTGTAATGGTTTAACATAGAAAACTTACCGTTGGCTCTCGATTCTAATCTATCACTCCGATTTGCAAACGGATTTCACTGAAGCTGTAACTTTCATCCAAGAACATAGTTTAGGGGCCATTACCTCTTCAACTATAGTCATTTTTCTTTCGATTGCAAACGTAACCAGTTTTTCAATGGTGTAATGGTTTAACATAGAAAACTTACCGTTGGCTCTCGATTCTAATCTATCACTCCGATTTGCAAACGGATTTCACTGAAGCTGTAACTTTCATCCCAGAACATAGTTTAGGGGCCATTACCTCTTCAACTATAGTCATTTTTCTTTCGATTGCAAACGTAACCAGTTTTTCAATGGTGTAATGGTTTAACATAGAAAACTTACCGTTGGCTCTCGATTCTAATCTATCACTCCGATTTGCAAACGGATTTCACTGAAGCTGTAACTTTCATCCCAGAACATAGTTTAGGGGCCATTACCTCTTCAACTATAGTCATTTTTCTTTCGATTGCAAACGTAACCAGTTTTTCAATGGTGTAATGGTTTAACATAGAAAACTTACCGTTGGCTCTCGATTCTAATCTATCACTCCGATTTGCAAACGGATTTCACTGAAGCTGTAACTTTCATCCCAGAACATAGTTTAGGGGCCATTACCTCTTCAACTATAGTCATTTTTCTTTCGATTGCAAACGTAACCAGTTTTTCAATGGTGTAATGGTTTAACATAGAAAACTTACCGTTGGCTCTCGATTCTAATCTATCACTCCGATTTGCAAACGGATTTCACTGAAGCTGTAACTTTCATCCCAGAACATAGTTTAGGGGCCATTACCTCTTCAACTATAGTCATTTTTCTTTCGATTGCAAACGTAACCAGTTTTTCAATGGTGTAATGGTCTAACATAGAAAACTTACCGTTGGCTCTCGATTCTAATCTATCACTCCGATTTGCAAACGGATTTCACTGAAGCTGTAACTTTCATCCCAGAACATAGTTTAGGGGCCATTACCTCTTCAACTATAGTCATTTTTCTTTCGATTGCAAACGTAACCAGTTTTTCAATGGTGTAATGGTTTAACATAGAAAACTTACCTTTGGCTCTCGATTCTAATCTATCACTCCGATTTGCAAACGGATTTCACTGAAGCTGTAACTTTCATCCCAGAACATAGTTTAGGGGCCATTACCTCTTCAACTATAGTCATTTTTCTTTCGATTGCAAACGTAACCAGTTTTTCAATGGTGTAATGGTTTAACATAGAAAACTTACCGTTGGCTCTCGATTCTAATCTATCACTCCGATTTGCAAACGGATTTCACTGAAGCTGTAACTTTCATCCCAGAACATAGTTTAGGGGCCATTACCTCTTCAACTATAGTCATTTTTCTTTCGATTGCAAACGTAACCAGTTTTTCAATGGTGTAATGGTTTAACATAGAAAACTTACCGTTGGCTCTCGATTCTAATCTATCACTCCGATTTGCAAACGGATTTCACTGAAGCTGTAACTTTCATCCCAGAACATAGTTTAGGGGCCATTACCTCTTCAACTATAGTCATTTTTCTTTCGATTGCAAACGTAACCAGTTTTTCAATGGTGTAATGGTTTAACATAGAAAACTTACCGTTGGCTCTCGATTCTAATCTATCACTCCGATTTGCAAACGGATTTCACTGAAGCTGTAACTTTCATCCCAGAACATAGTTTAGGGGCCATTACCTCTTCAACTATAGTCATTTTTCTTTCGATTGCAAACGTAACCAGTTTTTCAATGGTGTAATGGTTTAACATAGAAAACTTACCGTTGGCTCTCGATTCTAATCTATCACTCCGATTTGCAAACGGATTTCACTGAAGCTGTAACTTTCATCCCAGAACATAGTTTAGGGGCCATTACCTCTTCAACTATAGTCATTTTTCTTTCGATTGCAAACGTAACCAGTTTTTCAATGGTGTAATGGTTTAACATAGAAAACTTACCGTTGGCTCTCGATTCTAATCTATCACTCCGATTTGCAAACGGATTTCACTGAAGCTGTAACTTTCATCCCAGAACATAGTTTAGGGGCCATTACCTCTTCAACTATAGTCATTTTTCTTTCGATTGCAAACGTAACCAGTTTTTCAATGGTGTAATGGTTTAACATAGAAAACTTACCGTTGGCTCTCGATTCTAATCTATCACTCCGATTTGCAAACGGATTTCACTGAAGCTGTAACTTTCATCCCAGAACATAGTTTAGGGGCCATTACCTCTTCAACTATAGTCATTTTTCTTTCGATTGCAAACGCAACCAGTTTTTCAATGGTGTAATGGTTTAACATAGAAAACTTACCGTTGGCTCTCGATTCTAATCTATCACTCCGATTTGCAAACGGATTTCACTGAAGCTGTAACTTTCATCCCAGAACATAGTTTAGGGGCCATTACCTCTTCAACTATAGTCATTTTTCTTTCGATTGCAAACGCAACCAGTTTTTCAATGGTGTAATGGTTTAACATAGAAAACTTACCGTTGGCTCTCGATTCTAATCTATCACTCCGATTTGCAAACGGATTTCACTGAAGCTGTAACTTTCATCCCAGAACATAGTTTAGGGGCCATTACCTCTTCAACTATAGTCATTTTTCTTTCGATTGCAAACGTAACCAGTTTTTCAATGGTGTAATGGTTTAACATAGAAAACTTACCGTTGGCTCTCGATTCTAATCTATCACTCCGATTTGCAAACGGATTTCACTGAAGCTGTAACTTTCATCCCAGAACATAGTTTAGGGGCCATTACCTCTTCAACTATAGTCATTTTTCTTTCGATTGCAAACGTAACCAGTTTTTCAATGGTGTAATGGTTTAACATAGAAAACTTACCGTTGGCTCTCGATTCTAATCTATCACTCCGATTTGCAAACGGATTTCACTGAAGCTGTAACTTTCATCCCAGAACATAGTTTAGGGGCCATTACCTCTTCAACTATAGTCATTTTTCTTTCGATTGCAAACGTAACCAGTTTTTCAATGGTGTAATGGTTTAACATAGAAAACTTACCGTTGGCTCTCGATTCTAATCTATCACTCCGATTTGCAAACGGATTTCACTGAAGCTGTAACTTTCATCCCAGAACATAGTTTAGGGGCCATTACCTCTTCAACTATAGTCATTTTTCTTTCGATTGCAAACGTAACCAGTTTTTCAATGGTGTAATGGTTTAACATAGAAAACTTACCGTTGGCTCTCGATTCTAATCTATCACTCCGATTTGCAAACGGATTTCACTGAAGCTGTAACTTTCATCCCAGAACATAGTTTAGGGGCCATTACCTCTTCAACTATAGTCATTTTTCTTTCGATTGCAAACGTAACCAGTTTTTCAATGGTGTAATGGTTTAACATAGAAAACTTACCGTTGGCTCTCGATTCTAATCTATCACTCCGATTTGCAAACGGATTTCACTGAAGCTGTAACTTTCATCCCAGAACATAGTTTAGGGGCCATTACCTCTTTAACTATAGTCATTTTTCTTTCGATTGCAAACGTAACCAGTTTTTCAATGGTGTAATGGTTTAACATAGAAGAAAGGGGGCGTGGCTTGACGCTGGAGCTGGATGGTTGTCTGAGCCTGTAGCTCCTGCTGTCTTCACCCTAAAAAGCTACTTCACAGCGCACTAAGAAGCCTCATTTTACTCAGGAAGATGGGTGAACATGCAGAGGACCCACAGGAATGGATTACAGCGAGACCCAAGCGGAATTACAGGTCCCCTCTGCCCCGCAAACTGACTGACTTCTTCCAGGAGGAGGATATCCAAGATGGCCCCCGGCACTACAGGCCTAGCTCCAGGCATGATGCAGACTACAGGACACCGCCGCCTGTGACCCAGAGGAATCGCTTTGCAGCTTTCCAGACTCCCTATCGAAGGGGCAACAGAGCGGACTACCTGGGGGACCTCAGTGAGGAAGATGAAGCCGCTACAGGTACCGCTGACAACAGGGACAGAAGCCCCAGGCAGGCCTCCGTATCCCGCACGGAAAACGCGGAATTTCGTAATTCCAATTCGGAATTCCGGAAAATGGATCCGGAATTTCGGAGAATGGATCCGGAATTCCGGAAAAACATTCTGGAACCCAGGAAAGATGACACAACAAGGTCCCAGGTAGGACAGATTCCTCTATCCTCCCCTCACACACATACCCAAGCATCTGATCAGCTCCCTCATCCATCCATCCACCCCTCACCACCGATGGCATTTACAGACCCCCTGATGTCATTCTCTGCCACAGACCAGCCCATGACTCAAACCTTTTTTAAAGATTTCATGATATCTTTCAGTAGCATTTTAAGAAAGGACTCTATGGAAATAAGGGCTGATATGCACGCTTTGGTGGGCCACCTGACCGTATACACTAAAGAAACAGACCATAGGCTGGCCAGGTTGGAACACAGAATTGTGGAGATGACAGCAGCACACAATTCATTGGTGGATGCTCACAAGGAACTTGTAAAGGAGAATAGGCAGATGAAGGAAAAAATAGCTGATGGGGAGGATAGAAACAGGAGAAACAACCTGAAGATCAGAGGGATCCCAGAGACAGTACAGAATGATGATTTAAAGGACTACGTCATGGACATTATCAAAGTCACCTGTCCTAACATACCTAAAAATGAGCTTGTAGTGGACAGAGCCCATAGGCTACCCAAGCCATCCCACATCGCCAAACATCTGCCTAGAGATGTCATTACAAGGATACATTTTTTCCACGTAAAGGAACAGCTGCTGGGAGCCACTAGGAAAGGGCAAAAGCTTCCTGACCCGTATCAGAACTTGGCGTTATATCAGGATCTGTCACAAGCTACCCTCTCAACCAGACGCGGATTCTCGCAGATTACTGCCTCTTTGAGAAACAAGAGAATCGACTACTCATGGGGATTCCCCCCAAAGCTGATCATAAGAGACGGAGGGGAGACACACGTGATCAGGAATCCAACAGAGGGACAGGACCTCTTATCTAGATGGAATATCCCACTTTTTGTATCTAAAGACTCAAGTAAAGACAAACCTTATCGCCCACCTCTATTGCCTAAGCCTACTGCTATGGACACCACTCTTCCTATCACACCAGACAAGGCAGCAACAAGTGAGGCTTCGACAAAAGGCTGAATCGGGGTGATCAGCCAGGAACTTTGTCCCCCTCACATTTGTTTTTTCCCCTGGGACTGATTTTTCTCTCCCTACAGGTGGAAAAACCACTTGAAGTCCACACTGGTGGACTCTATTGAATTGGTCACCTGAACTGAACTCTAATCTGACCAATCTGTTTTGTTTTGTTTATACTGTTAGTGTTCTCACTATTTTCTCACCCACTTTTCTCTCTCCTTTTTTTTTCAGTAGTGCTATTGAGAGGTAGAACCGGATGCCTCTCATTGTACTATTACTTTGGTTATTTCTATATAGGTCAATGTCCCGACTAACCTTGTTTCCCTCCACCAGAGTAGAGTTAAAAAGTTTCATCAGAGATGCTCCAGAGCCTGCCTGCGGAAATCCCAATCAATGGTATGATTTAATTGTGATGCAATATACATGGTGTAATGGCTGAGAAATGTAATCTCCTCTCAGTTAATGTGAGAGGCCTCAATTCTTTCAGGAAGCGATACCTCTTACAGAAACTGATTAAGGAACAAAAGGCAGATATTATATGTGTTCAAGAATCTCACCTGAACAAAAATGCAGCGAAAAAATACAAATTATTTCAGTTTACCAATATATTTCACTCTACATTACAGAATAATAAGAAAAAAGCTGGGACTTTCATAGCAGTTAGGGACTCTCTGGGACTAGTGGTAAAAGACACATACTCAAGTGAGGATGGTAGAATGGTAATGATAACTGGACAATTGAACTCTAAGGATTACACTTTTGTGAACCTATATGCCCCCAACCAACACCAGACTAAATTTATCAATTCAAAACTCAAAAAAATAACAAATTTCAAGAAAGGATATCTTTTTATCTCTGGAGATCTGAACTCCATAACAGACCCACAGTTAGATTGTACTTCCAAATTAAGAACTAAACACTCCACTTTACAACCAATCTTGACAAAAAACGAGCTATTTGACACTTGGAGGTGTATTCACCCCAAGGAGAAACAGTTCACATTCTACTCTACCATTCATAAATCCTTCACTCGTATTGACCATTGCCTAACAGACCAATTTACCTTGCCACTGGTCTCAGAGATGGAAATTGGTACTAGAGTGTGGTCAGACCACTCACCTCTCTTAGTGAAATTTCATATCCAGAACTCTGTGAAACAACAGTATACATGGAGACTTAACAAATACATCCTTCACTCCGAACACACTTCCCCTATAATCAAAAAGGAACTAATAGAGTATTTCAAACTCAATGACACAGGAGATATATCCAACTCTACTCTTTGGAATGCTCATAAAGCATTTATCAGAGGAACCTTTATTAAGTTGAGTGCCATTCATAACAAAAAAGTTAGGGAACAAACTAACATCTTATTAGACAAAATTAAATCACTAGAGAAAGAAATATACAACAATCACAAGAATGAACTCATACCCCAACTAGAGGAAACTAGACAGACCCTAGCAGACAAATTGTACTACCAGTACGACAAATGGCAAACCACATTAAAACAAAATTGGTACTATGATAATAATAGAGCAGGGAAGGCCATGGCCCAAAAAATTAAGGGAAAAAGAATTCGTCAGAGAATTATTAAAATCACACACCCCAAAACAAAAATAGAAGTCCACCACCCCAAAGATATTGTAAACGCCCTGGCAGAGTACTATGAAGCCCTTTATAACCTCGAAAAAGACCCAAACACCCACACCCCATTACCACAGGAAATAGAACTATACCTTGATAAAGTAAATCTCCCTTCCCTAACAGAATTTGAGCAAAATTACCTAGCAACTCCCTTCACAGAGCAAGAAACAATAGCAGCAATAGGATCCCTAAAGAAAGACAAAGCCCCAGGACCAGACGGTTTTATTAACGATTATTTTAAAAAATTTATTTCTATCCTAGTAACCCCCCTAACAAATATGTTTAATGAAGCAGCTACTAAAGGCAATTTCCCTAGAGAATCACTTTCGGCACTTATAACTACAATCCCCAAGGAAGGTAAGGACCCCTCTGACCCTAGTAATTATAGGCCCATCTCCCTACTAAACACTGACATAAAACTATACGCCCGAATAATAGCTAATAGGTTATCTCCCCTTATGCCCCAAATTATCCATCCAGATCAGGTAGGGTTTACAAAGAATAGGTCAACTAGTGATGGCACTCGCAAGGTTTTATCTCTGATCCACAGAGTGGGGCTCTGTCGGACGCCTACCCTCCTTGTCTCCTTGGACGCGGAGAAGGCGTTCGACAGAGTCAACTGGCTGTACCTTTCCAAGGTGCTCACCAAATTTGGTATCCCTGCCTTCTTACACAAGGCCATTTTAGCCCTATACACCCACCCATCTGCCAGAGTCCTATCATCAGGCACACTATCTCTACCCTTCGATATTAAAAACGGTACCCGTCAAGGTTGCCCCCTCTCACCCCTAATATTCAATTTAACGATTGAACCGCTCGCTCAAAGAATCAGAGACAATTCACAAATTTTTGGCATTAAAAACAAACAAACCATACATAAAATGGGTTTATACGCTGATGATGTGATCCTCCTCCTCCAGAAACCACTTGTATCACTGCCAAATGCTCAATTGGAACTAGAAGAGTTCTCCAAAATCTCATATTACAAATTAAATAAGAATAAGACAACCATTCTCCCATGTTTTATCCCACAGAAAGATAGGGATATCTTAAAAAGCTCTTGTGAATTCTTATGGAATGACACTGTCATAAAATACTTAGGAATCTATATAACACCCACACTAAATAATATCTATAAAGAAAACTACGCCCCATGGTTAAAAAAATTCAAAGAGAAACTGGAAGATCTTGCAAAAGTAGAATACTCCTGGCTGGGTAGGAATGCAGCCTTTAAAATGTTCATTCTTCCCCAACTTCTATACCTCTTTAGAAACTTGCCTATAAAAGTACCCCAAACCTTCTTCAACACCCTACAAAAAGCTCTTAATCAATTTATATTATTAAACAAAAAATCCAGGTTCTCCAACAAAATATTAATGATGGATACTGCTAATTTGGGCCTAGGTGTCCCCAACCTGGAATTCTATTATAAGGCTACAATAATGGATCAGTCCAGGGCAGTCTGGCTCGGGGATAATACAAAACAATGGTTCTCGATTGAAGAGGATCAACTTAGCTATGGAGACTACAAATTGTTTCTTGGAGCCAGACTGGCCTGGAAAACTAGACAGACCATCCAGAACCCATTAACAATTAACACACTTAGAATTTGGAAGGAACTAACCGCTCTGTGCAAAAAGGACGTTTTATCCATAGAGTCTGACACACCCTTAATCACTCTCCAAACTTTAATAAATAATTTAAATTTACAAACCTGGACAGATTCTGGTATTAACTCCATAGAAGATCTCCTTGATAACACAGAACTGAGACCATTCGAATTTCTCACTCAGACCTATGGTCTCCCACCAACAGAACTCCCCACATATAGGAAAATCAGTAAATTCTGTAAATATCACCCGTACAGCCCTGTATCTCTGACCCCACAAATTAGTAAAATTATCCACCCTCAGGGTTCACACTATAAGGGAACATCTATTTTCTACAAAACCTTACTAAAAATGAAAGATTCCACCCCACAATGGCAACTAGATAGTTGGCAGGAGTATCTCCAAACTGAGATAGACATGGAAGAATGGGAAAAGGTCTTGAGATCAGTAAAGAAGTCTTCACACTGTGTGAGACACTTTGAAGGCTTACTAAAGAGCATTTGGCAGTGGTACATGACACCTGAGAGGATTTCCAAGTTTGACATGAAGGCATCACCCTTGTGTTGGAGGGGGTGCAACCGGACGGGTACCGTAGGACACATCTTATGGGACTGCCCCAAACTGAAGAAACTCAGAACAGATATAGGAGTCTTCTTGGGACATTTACCTATGTCCATACATCCTATACCCTCTGGTATGGCACTGTTGCATTTAGGAACCATTGATCTGCCACCCCAGGAAAGATTGATCTATAATCACATCTTTATAACTATCAGGAATCAATTAGCTTTCAACTGGAAATCAAAAGTCATCCCAACAATCGGAGAAATCCTGCGTATTGTTGATTCAAATCTTATTGCAGAGAAATCCTGGGCGATTAGATGTGGAAACCTGGGTGCTTTCCTGGAGGTGGCTGCTCTGTGGCCTGTTGCATACAGGGAATCCAAACTAATGGAATTTTAGTTCTGTGGTCTCTTTGATAAGAGGTACTCTCATGTGTAACTCTCATGTATGACTTTAATGTGCTAAGGGGATACTCGCAGGTAAGGCTCTGTTGCTCACTTATCTTTATATAGGTAGATTTCTCTTGCTCTGGAAACACAATCGGGACATTCTAATTGTACATAGTTTGATGTGTAGTTTAGTTTTAGATGTAGTATATACAACAAAAATAACTGATATGACAGCTACTCATACACAATTGAAGTCATAACATCTGTTAGTTAGTCAGTTAGGAATCTTCTTCTTCCCTTTCTCCTACCTGGACGAAACACTGCAGCTCTGGCAGACCTATGAGACTCCTTAGTTGAGGATCCGCTCCCTGGAATCTCTGTAGGGTGGTTAAAATCCCCCATTTTCCAGGTCGAGAGGATCCTTGACGGATCTGTTACACAGCTTTCTTCACTGCTGGAGCTGTGGTTGAACTACAGTATCCTAGGGAATACAGAATTCCAACTTTAGTAACTATGGAAGTAATTTAAAGCATCGCCTAGACAAAACAGAGATATGTCGTTTAAACGTGGTTACGTCAAAATTTGATTATTCTTTTTGACAAAATTAATAATTATTAAACTCTTAGCTTAATAGGTTTAGTTATCATAAAAAAAAAATGAGTACAGATCCAAGAGATCTTTCTGTTATTCCTATCTGTAGATCAAACATAGTTTCAATTACTTTAAACAATATATAGGTTATTTGATAAGTTAACCTCACATCAGACTTCTCACCAGCTCTATTTCTTTCCAACCAAACCCGGTTAGAATACATTTACCATCTGGTTAGATACCCTCAACCTCAGGTACTTGCTTACTTCCTCACTGGGAAGTATCCACACCTAGGTGGAGAACTGGTAAAATCAGACATATTTCCAAAAAAACGGAAATGCAGTTTCAGGGACTGTGTGTGGGATCCTGCGCTGGTAGCGGATTTCTACACACAGTGGTCCACTTAAATTACACCTTACAATCTGCATCCAAACCTTCTTCTACCACCTCATATCAACTCCACACCAATAAAATACTCATGCATAACTCCTACCTACCCTCTAACCAGACTATTCTTCTTATTTTATCTGTTATATAAATTTCTGTACTACAGATATGTTGTTAACTGTTATACTGTATTCATTTATATAGCTGTACAAATATGAATACATAATCACTAATGCCTGTAATGTAATAACTTGTTATGTAAAACTTCAATAAAAATTAATGTACTTGGTTTAACATAGAAAACTTACCGTTGGCTCTCGATTCTAATCTATCACTCCGATTTGCAAACGGATTTCACTGAAGCTGTAACTTTCATCCCAGAACATAGTTTAGGGGCCATTACCTCTTCAACTATAGTCATTTTTCTTTCGATTGCAAACGTAACCAGTTTTTCAATGGTGTAATGGTTTAACATAGAAAACTTACCGTTGGCTCTCGATTCTAATCTATCACTCCGATTTGCAAACGGATTTCACTGAAGCTGTAACTTTCATCCCAGAACATAGTTTAGGGGCCATTACCTCTTCAACTATAGTCATTTTTCTTTCGATTGCAAACGTAACCAGTTTTTCAATGGTGTAATGGTTTAACATAGAAAACTTACCGTTGGCTCTCGATTCTAATCTATCACTCCGATTTGCAAACGGATTTCACTGAAGCTGTAACTTTCATCCCAGAACATAGTTTAGGGGCCATTACCTCTTCAACTATAGTCATTTTTCTTTCGATTGCAAACGTAACCAGTTTTTCAATGGTGTAATGGTTTAACATAGAAAACTTACCGTTGGCTCTCGATTCTAATCTATCACTCCGATTTGCAAACGGATTTCACTGAAGCTGTAACTTTCATCCCAGAACATAGTTTAGGGGCCATTACCTCTTCAACTATAGTCATTTTTCTTTCGATTGCAAACGTAACCAGTTTTTCAATGGTGTAATGGTTTAACATAGAAAACTTACCGTTGGCTCTCGATTCTAATCTATCACTCCGATTTGCAAACGGATTTCACTGAAGCTGTAACTTTCATCCCAGAACATAGTTTAGGGGCCATTACCTCTTCAACTATAGTCATTTTTCTTTCGATTGCAAACGTAACCAGTTTTTCAATGGTGTAATGGTTTAACATAGAAAACTTACCGTTGGCTCTCGATTCTAATCTATCACTCCGATTTGCAAACGGATTTCACTGAAGCTGTAACTTTCATCCCAGAACATAGTTTAGGGGCCATTACCTCTTCAACTATAGTCATTTTTCTTTCGATTGCAAACGTAACCAGTTTTTCAATGGTGTAATGGTTTAACATAGAAAACTTACCGTTGGCTCTCGATTCTAATCTATCACTCCGATTTGCAAACGGATTTCACTGAAGCTGTAACTTTCATCCCAGAACATAGTTTAGGGGCCATTACCTCTTCAACTATAGTCATTTTTCTTTCGATTGCAAACGTAACCAGTTTTTCAATGGTGTAATGGTTTAACATAGAAAACTTACCGTTGGCTCTCGATTCTAATCTATCACTCCGATTTGCAAACGGATTTCACTGAAGCTGTAACTTTCATTCCAGAACATAGTTTAGGGGCCATTACCTCTTCAACTATAGTCATTTTTCTTTCGATTGCAAACGTAACCAGTTTTTCAATGGTGTAATGGTTTAACATAGAAAACTTACCGTTGGCTCTCGATTCTAATCTATCACTCCGATTTGCAAACGGATTTCACTGAAGCTGTAACTTTCATCCCAGAACATAGTTTAGGGGCCATTACCTCTTCAACTATAGTCATTTTTCTTTCGATTGCAAACGTAACCAGTTTTTCAATGGTGTAATGGTTTAACATAGAAAACTTACCGTTGGCTCTCGATTCTAATCTATCACTCCGATTTGCAAACGGATTTCACTGAAGCTGTAACTTTCATCCCAGAACATAGTTTAGGGGCCATTACCTCTTCAACTATAGTCATTTTTCTTTCGATTGCAAACGTAACCAGTTTTTCAATGGTGTAATGGTTTAACATAGAAAACTTACCGTTGGCTCTCGATTCTAATCTATCACTCCGATTTGCAAACGGATTTCACTGAAGCTGTAACTTTCATCCCAGAACATAGTTTAGGGGCCATTACCTCTTCAACTATAGTCATTTTTCTTTCGATTGCAAACGTAACCAGTTTTTCAATGGTGTAATGGTTTAACATAGAAAACTTACCGTTGGCTCTCGATTCTAATCTATCACTCCGATTTGCAAACGGATTTCACTGAAGCTGTAACTTTCATCCCAGAACATAGTTTAGGGGCCATTACCTCTTCAACTATAGTCATTTTTCTTTCGATTGCAAACGTAACCAGTTTTTCAATGGTGTAATGGTTTAACATAGAAAACTTACCGTTGGCTCTCGATTCTAATCTATCACTCCGATTTGCAAACGGATTTCACTGAAGCTGTAACTTTCATCCCAGAACATAGTTTAGGGGCCATTACCTCTTCAACTATAGTCATTTTTCTTTCGATTGCAAACGTAACCAGTTTTTCAATGGTGTAATGGTTTAACATAGAAAACTTACCGTTGGCTCTCGATTCTAATCTATCACTCCGATTTGCAAACGGATTTCACTGAAGCTGTAACTTTCACATAGTTTAGGGGCCATTACCTCTTCAACTATAGTCATTTTTCTTTCGATTGCAAACGTAACCAGTTTTTCAATGGTGTAATGGTTTAACATAGAAAACTTACCGTTGGCTCTCGATTCTAATCTATCACTCCGATTTGCAAACGGATTTCACTGAAGCTGTAACTTTCATCCCAGAACATAGTTTAGGGGCCATTACCTCTTTAACTATAGTCATTTTTCTTTCGATTGCAAACGTAACCAGTTTTTCAATGGTGTAATGGTTTAACATAGAAAACTTACCGTTGGCTCTCGATTCTAATCTATCACTCCGATTTGCAAACGGATTTCACTGAAGCTGTAACTTTCATCCCAGAACATAGTTTAGGGGCCATTACCTCTTCAACTATAGTCATTTTTCTTTCGATTGCAAACGTAACCAGTTTTTCAATGGTGTAATGGTTTAACATAGAAAACTTACCGTTGGCTCTCGATTCTAATCTATCACTCCGATTTGCAAACGGATTTCACTGAAGCTGTAACTTTCATCCCAGAACATAGTTTAGGGGCCATTACCTCTTCAACTATAGTCATTTTTCTTTCGATTGCAAACGTAACCAGTTTTTCAATGGTGTAATGGTTTAACATAGAAAACTTACCGTTGGCTCTCGATTCTAATCTATCACTCCGATTTGCAAACGGATTTCACTGAAGCTGTAACTTTCATCCCAGAACATAGTTTAGGGGCCATTACCTCTTCAACTATAGTCATTTTTCTTTCGATTGCAAACGTAACCAGTTTTTCAATGGTGTAATGGTTTAACATAGAAAACTTACCGTTGGCTCTCGATTCTAATCTATCACTCCGATTTGCAAACGGATTTCACTGAAGCTGTAACTTTCATCCCAGAACATAGTTTAGGGGCCATTACCTCTTCAACTATAGTCATTTTTCTTTCGATTGCAAACGTAACCAGTTTTTCAATGGTGTAATGGTTTAACATAGAAAACTTACCGTTGGCTCTCGATTCTAATCTATCACTCCGATTTGCAAACGGATTTCACTGAAGCTGTAACTTTCATCCCAGAACATAGTTTAGGGGCCATTACCTCTTCAACTATAGTCATTTTTCTTTCGATTGCAAACGTAACCAGTTTTTCAATGGTGTAATGGTTTAACATAGAAAACTTACCGTTGGCTCTCGATTCTAATCTATCACTCCGATTTGCAAACGGATTTCACTGAAGCTGTAACTTTCATCCCAGAACATAGTTTAGGGGCCATTACCTCTTCAACTATAGTCATTTTTCTTTCGATTGCAAACGTAACCAGTTTTTCAATGGTGTAATGGTTTAACATAGAAAACTTACCGTTGGCTCTCGATTCTAATCTATCACTCCGATTTGCAAACGGATTTCACTGAAGCTGTAACTTTCATCCCAGAACATAGTTTAGGGGCCATTACCTCTTCAACTATAGTCATTTTTCTTTCGATTGCAAACGTAACCAGTTTTTCAATGGTGTAATGGTTTAACATAGAAAACTTACCGTTGGCTCTCGATTCTAATCTATCACTCCGATTTGCAAACGGATTTCACTGAAGCTGTAACTTTCATCCCAGAACATAGTTTAGGGGCCATTACCTCTTCAACTATAGTCATTTTTCTTTCGATTGCAAACGTAACCAGTTTTTCAATGGTGTAATGGTTTAACATAGAAAACTTACCGTTGGCTCTCGATTCTAATCTATCACTCCGATTTGCAAACGGATTTCACTGAAGCTGTAACTTTCATCCCAGAACATAGTTTAGGGGCCATTACCTCTTCAACTATAGTCATTTTTCTTTCGATTGCAAACGTAACCAGTTTTTCAATGGTGTAATGGTTTAACATAGAAAACTTACCGTTGGCTCTCGATTCTAATCTATCACTCCGATTTGCAAACGGATTTCACTGAAGCTGTAACTTTCATCCCAGAACATAGTTTAGGGGCCATTACCTCTTCAACTATAGTCATTTTTCTTTCGATTGCAAACGTAACCAGTTTTTCAATGGTGTAATGGTTTAACATAGAAAACTTACCGTTGGCTCTCGATTCTAATCTATCACTCCGATTTGCAAACGGATTTCACTGAAGCTGTAACTTTCATCCCAGAACATAGTTTAGGGGCCATTACCTCTTCAACTATAGTCATTTTTCTTTCGATTGCAAACGTAACCAGTTTTTCAATGGTGTAATGGTTTAACATAGAAAACTTACCGTTGGCTCTCGATTCTAATCTATCACTCCGATTTGCAAACGGATTTCACTGAAGCTGTAACTTTCATCCCAGAACATAGTTTAGGGGCCATTACCTCTTCAACTATAGTCATTTTTCTTTCGATTGCAAACGTAACCAGTTTTTCAATGGTGTAATGGTTTAACATAGAAAACTTACCGTTGGCTCTCGATTCTAATCTATCACTCCGATTTGCAAACGGATTTCACTGAAGCTGTAACTTTCATCCCAGAACATAGTTTAGGGGCCATTACCTCTTCAACTATAGTCATTTTTCTTTCGATTGCAAACGTAACCAGTTTTTCAATGGTGTAATGGTTTAACATAGAAAACTTACCGTTGGCTCTCGATTCTAATCTATCACTCCGATTTGCAAACGGATTTCACTGAAGCTGTAACTTTCATCCCAGAACATAGTTTAGGGGCCATTACCTCTTCAACTATAGTCATTTTTCTTTCGATTGCAAACGTAACCAGTTTTTCAATGGTGTAATGGTTTAACATAGAAAACTTACCGTTGGCTCTCGATTCTAATCTATCACTCCGATTTGCAAACGGATTTCACTGAAGCTGTAACTTTCATCCCAGAACATAGTTTAGGGGCCATTACCTCTTCAACTATAGTCATTTTTCTTTCGATTGCAAACGTAACCAGTTTTTCAATGGTGTAATGGTTTAACATAGAAAACTTACCGTTGGCTCTCGATTCTAATCTATCACTCCGATTTGCAAACGGATTTCACTGAAGCTGTAACTTTCATCCCAGAACATAGTTTAGGGGCCATTACCTCTTCAACTATAGTCATTTTTCTTTCGATTGCAAACGTAACCAGTTTTTCAATGGTGTAATGGTTTAACATAGAAAACTTACCGTTGGCTCTCGATTCTAATCTATCACTCCGATTTGCAAACGGATTTCACTGAAGCTGTAACTTTCATCCCAGAACATAGTTTAGGGGCCATTACCTCTTCAACTATAGTCATTTTTCTTTCGATTGCAAACGTAACCAGTTTTTCAATGGTGTAATGGTTTAACATAGAAAACTTACCGTTGGCTCTCGATTCTAATCTATCACTCCGATTTGCAAACGGATTTCACTGAAGCTGTAACTTTCATCCCAGAACATAGTTTAGGGGCCATTACCTCTTCAACTATAGTCATTTTTCTTTCGATTGCAAACGTAACCAGTTTTTCAATGGTGTAATGGTTTAACATAGAAAACTTACCGTTGGCTCTCGATTCTAATCTATCACTCCGATTTGCAAACGGATTTCACTGAAGCTGTAACTTTCATCCCAGAACATAGTTTAGGGGCCATTACCTCTTCAACTATAGTCATTTTTCTTTCGATTGCAAACGTAACCAGTTTTTCAATGGTGTAATGGTTTAACATAGAAAACTTACCGTTGGCTCTCGATTCTAATCTATCACTCCGATTTGCAAACGGATTTCACTGAAGCTGTAACTTTCATCCCAGAACATAGTTTAGGGGCCATTACCTCTTCAACTATAGTCATTTTTCTTTCGATTGCAAACGTAACCAGTTTTTCAATGGTGTAATGGTTTAACATAGAAAACTTACCGTTGGCTCTCGATTCTAATCTATCACTCCGATTTGCAAACGGATTTCACTGAAGCTGTAACTTTCATCCCAGAACATAGTTTAGGGGCCATTACCTCTTCAACTATAGTCATTTTTCTTTCGATTGCAAACGTAACCAGTTTTTCAATGGTGTAATGGTTTAACATAGAAAACTTACCGTTGGCTCTCGATTCTAATCTATCACTCCGATTTGCAAACGGATTTCACTGAAGCTGTAACTTTCATCCCAGAACATAGTTTAGGGGCCATTACCTCTTCAACTATAGTCATTTTTCTTTCGATTGCAAACGTAACCAGTTTTTCAATGGTGTAATGGTTTAACATAGAAAACTTACCGTTGGCTCTCGATTCTAATCTATCACTCCGATTTGCAAACGGATTTCACTGAAGCTGTAACTTTCATCCCAGAACATAGTTTAGGGGCCATTACCTCTTCAACTATAGTCATTTTTCTTTCGATTGCAAACGTAACCAGTTTTTCAATGGTGTAATGGTTTAACATAGAAAACTTACCGTTGGCTCTCGATTCTAATCTATCACTCCGATTTGCAAACGGATTTCACTGAAGCTGTAACTTTCATCCCAGAACATAGTTTAGGGGCCATTACCTCTTCAACTATAGTCATTTTTCTTTCGATTGCAAACGTAACCAGTTTTTCAATGGTGTAATGGTTTAACATAGAAAACTTACCGTTGGCTCTCGATTCTAATCTATCACTCCGATTTGCAAACGGATTTCACTGAAGCTGTAACTTTCATCCCAGAACATAGTTTAGGGGCCATTACCTCTTCAACTATAGTCATTTTTCTTTCGATTGCAAACGTAACCAGTTTTTCAATGGTGTAATGGTTTAACATAGAAAACTTACCGTTGGCTCTCGATTCTAATCTATCACTCCGATTTGCAAACGGATTTCACTGAAGCTGTAACTTTCATCCCAGAACATAGTTTAGGGGCCATTACCTCTTCAACTATAGTCATTTTTCTTTCGATTGCAAACGTAACCAGTTTTTCAATGGTGTAATGGTTTAACATAGAAAACTTACCGTTGGCTCTCGATTCTAATCTATACTCCGATTTGCAAACGGATTTCATCTGAAGCTGTAACTTTCATCCCAGAACATAGTTTAGGGGCCATTACCTCTTCAACTATAGTCATTTTTCTTTCGATTGCAAACGTAACCAGTTTTTCAATGGTGTAATGGTTTAACATAGAAAACTTACCGTTGGCTCTCGATTCTAATCTATCACTCCGATTTGCAAACGGATTTCACTGAAGCTGTAACTTTCATCCCAGAACATAGTTTAGGGGCCATTACCTCTTCAACTATAGTCATTTTTCTTTCGATTGCAAACGTAACCAGTTTTTCAATGGTGTAATGGTTTAACATAGAAAACTTACCGTTGGCTCTCGATTCTAATCTATCACTCCGATTTGCAAACGGATTTCACTGAAGCTGTAACTTTCATCCCAGAACATAGTTTAGGGGCCATTACCTCTTCAACTATAGTCATTTTTCTTTCGATTGCAAACGTAACCAGTTTTTCAATGGTGTAATGGTTTAACATAGAAAACTTACCGTTGGCTCTCGATTCTAATCTATCACTCCGATTTGCAAACGGATTTCACTGAAGCTGTAACTTTCATCCCAGAACATAGTTTAGGGGCCATTACCTCTTCAACTATAGTCATTTTTCTTTCGATTGCAAACGTAACCAGTTTTTCAATGGTGTAATGGTTTAACATAGAAAACTTACCGTTGGCTCTCGATTCTAATCTATCACTCCGATTTGCAAACGGATTTCACTGAAGCTGTAACTTTCATCCCAGAACATAGTTTAGGGGCCATTACCTCTTCAACTATAGTCATTTTTCTTTCGATTGCAAACGTAACCAGTTTTTCAATGGTGTAATGGTTTAACATAGAAAACTTACCGTTGGCTCTCGATTCTAATCTATCACTCCGATTTGCAAACGGATTTCACTGAAGCTGTAACTTTCATCCCAGAACATAGTTTAGGGGCCATTACCTCTTCAACTATAGTCATTTTTCTTTCGATTGCAAACGTAACCAGTTTTTCAATGGTGTAATGGTTTAACATAGAAAACTTACCGTTGGCTCTCGATTCTAATCTATCACTCCGATTTGCAAACGGATTTCACTGAAGCTGTAACTTTCATCCCAGAACATAGTTTAGGGGCCATTACCTCTTCAACTATAGTCATTTTTCTTTCGATTGCAAACGTAACCAGTTTTTCAATGGTGTAATGGTTTAACATAGAAAACTTACCGTTGGCTCTCGATTCTAATCTATCACTCCGATTTGCAAACGGATTTCACTGAAGCTGTAACTTTCATCCCAGAACATAGTTTAGGGGCCATTACCTCTTCAACTATAGTCATTTTTCTTTCGATTGCAAACGTAACCAGTTTTTCAATGGTGTAATGGTTTAACATAGAAAACTTACCGTTGGCTCTCGATTCTAATCTATCACTCCGATTTGCAAACGGATTTCACTGAAGCTGTAACTTTCATCCCAGAACATAGTTTAGGGGCCATTACCTCTTCAACTATAGTCATTTTTCTTTCGATTGCAAACGTAACCAGTTTTTCAATGGTGTAATGGTTTAACATAGAAAACTTACCGTTGGCTCTCGATTCTAATCTATCACTCCGATTTGCAAACGGATTTCACTGAAGCTGTAACTTTCATCCCAGAACATAGTTTAGGGGCCATTACCTCTTCAACTATAGTCATTTTTCTTTCGATTGCAAACGTAACCAGTTTTTCAATGGTGTAATGGTTTAACATAGAAAACTTACCGTTGGCTCTCGATTCTAATCTATCACTCCGATTTGCAAACGGATTTCACTGAAGCTGTAACTTTCATCCCAGAACATAGTTTAGGGGCCATTACCTCTTCAACTATAGTCATTTTTCTTTCGATTGCAAACGTAACCAGTTTTTCAATGGTGTAATGGTTTAACATAGAAAACTTACCGTTGGCTCTCGATTCTAATCTATCACTCCGATTTGCAAACGGATTTCACTGAAGCTGTAACTTTCATCCCAGAACATAGTTTAGGGGCCATTACCTCTTCAACTATAGTCATTTTTCTTTCGATTGCAAACGTAACCAGTTTTTCAATGGTGTAATGGTTTAACATAGAAAACTTACCGTTGGCTCTCGATTCTAATCTATCACTCCGATTTGCAAACGGATTTCACTGAAGCTGTAACTTTCATCCCAGAACATAGTTTAGGGGCCATTACCTCTTCAACTATAGTCATTTTTCTTTCGATTGCAAACGTAACCAGTTTTTCAATGGTGTAATGGTTTAACATAGAAAACTTACCGTTGGCTCTCGATTCTAATCTATCACTCCGATTTGCAAACGGATTTCACTGAAGCTGTAACTTTCATCCCAGAACATAGTTTAGGGGCCATTACCTCTTCAACTATAGTCATTTTTCTTTCGATTGCAAACGTAACCAGTTTTTCAATGGTGTAATGGTTTAACATAGAAAACTTACCGTTGGCTCTCGATTCTAATCTATCACTCCGATTTGCAAACGGATTTCACTGAAGCTGTAACTTTCATCCCAGAACATAGTTTAGGGGCCATTACCTCTTCAACTATAGTCATTTTTCTTTCGATTGCAAACGTAACCAGTTTTTCAATGGTGTAATGGTTTAACATAGAAAACTTACCGTTGGCTCTCGATTCTAATCTATCACTCCGATTTGCAAACGGATTTCACTGAAGCTGTAACTTTCATCCCAGAACATAGTTTAGGGGCCATTACCTCTTCAACTATAGTCATTTTTCTTTCGATTGCAAACGTAACCAGTTTTTCAATGGTGTAATGGTTTAACATAGAAAACTTACCGTTGGCTCTCGATTCTAATCTATCACTCCGATTTGCAAACGGATTTCACTGAAGCTGTAACTTTCATCCCAGAACATAGTTTAGGGGCCATTACCTCTTCAACTATAGTCATTTTTCTTTCGATTGCAAACGTAACCAGTTTTTCAATGGTGTAATGGTTTAACATAGAAAACTTACCGTTGGCTCTCGATTCTAATCTATCACTCCGATTTGCAAACGGATTTCACTGAAGCTGTAACTTTCATCCCAGAACATAGTTTAGGGGCCATTACCTCTTCAACTATAGTCATTTTTCTTTCGATTGCAAACGTAACCAGTTTTTCAATGGTGTAATGGTTTAACATAGAAAACTTACCGTTGGCTCTCGATTCTAATCTATCACTCCGATTTGCAAACGGATTTCACTGAAGCTGTAACTTTCATCCCAGAACATAGTTTAGGGGCCATTACCTCTTCAACTATAGTCATTTTTCTTTCGATTGCAAACGTAACCAGTTTTTCAATGGTGTAATGGTTTAACATAGAAAACTTACCGTTGGCTCTCGATTCTAATCTATCACTCCGATTTGCAAACGGATTTCACTGAAGCTGTAACTTTCATCCCAGAACATAGTTTAGGGGCCATTACCTCTTCAACTATAGTCATTTTTCTTTCGATTGCAAACGTAACCAGTTTTTCAATGGTGTAATGGTTTAACATAGAAAACTTACCGTTGGCTCTCGATTCTAATCTATCACTCCGATTTGCAAACGGATTTCACTGAAGCTGTAACTTTCATCCCAGAACATAGTTTAGGGGCCATTACCTCTTCAACTATAGTCATTTTTCTTTCGATTGCAAACGTAACCAGTTTTTCAATGGTGTAATGGTTTAACATAGAAAACTTACCGTTGGCTCTCGATTCTAATCTATCACTCCGATTTGCAAACGGATTTCACTGAAGCTGTAACTTTCATCCCAGAACATAGTTTAGGGGCCATTACCTCTTCAACTATAGTCATTTTTCTTTCGATTGCAAACGTAACCAGTTTTTCAATGGTGTAATGGTTTAACATAGAAAACTTACCGTTGGCTCTCGATTCTAATCTATCACTCCGATTTGCAAACGGATTTCACTGAAGCTGTAACTTTCATCCCAGAACATAGTTTAGGGGCCATTACCTCTTCAACTATAGTCATTTTTCTTTCGATTGCAAACGTAACCAGTTTTTCAATGGTGTAATGGTTTAACATAGAAAACTTACCGTTGGCTCTCGATTCTAATCTATCACTCCGATTTGCAAACGGATTTCACTGAAGCTGTAACTTTCATCCCAGAACATAGTTTAGGGGCCATTACCTCTTCAACTATAGTCATTTTTCTTTCGATTGCAAACGTAACCAGTTTTTCAATGGTGTAATGGTTTAACATAGAAAACTTACCGTTGGCTCTCGATTCTAATCTATCACTCCGATTTGCAAACGGATTTCACTGAAGCTGTAACTTTCATCCCAGAACATAGTTTAGGGGCCATTACCTCTTCAACTATAGTCATTTTTCTTTCGATTGCAAACGTAACCAGTTTTTCAATGGTGTAATGGTTTAACATAGAAAACTTACCGTTGGCTCTCGATTCTAATCTATCACTCCGATTTGCAAACGGATTTCACTGAAGCTGTAACTTTCATCCCAGAACATAGTTTAGGGGCCATTACCTCTTCAACTATAGTCATTTTTCTTTCGATTGCAAACGTAACCAGTTTTTCAATGGTGTAATGGTTTAACATAGAAAACTTACCGTTGGCTCTCGATTCTAATCTATCACTCCGATTTGCAAACGGATTTCACTGAAGCTGTAACTTTCATCCCAGAACATAGTTTAGGGGCCATTACCTCTTCAACTATAGTCATTTTTCTTTCGATTGCAAACGTAACCAGTTTTTCAATGGTGTAATGGTTTAACATAGAAAACTTACCGTTGGCTCTCGATTCTAATCTATCACTCCGATTTGCAAACGGATTTCACTGAAGCTGTAACTTTCATCCCAGAACATAGTTTAGGGGCCATTACCTCTTCAACTATAGTCATTTTTCTTTCGATTGCAAACGTAACCAGTTTTTCAATGGTGTAATGGTTTAACATAGAAAACTTACCGTTGGCTCTCGATTCTAATCTATCACTCCGATTTGCAAACGGATTTCACTGAAGCTGTAACTTTCATCCCAGAACATAGTTTAGGGGCCATTACCTCTTCAACTATAGTCATTTTTCTTTCGATTGCAAACGTAACCAGTTTTTCAATGGTGTAATGGTTTAACATAGAAAACTTACCGTTGGCTCTCGATTCTAATCTATCACTCCGATTTGCAAACGGATTTCACTGAAGCTGTAACTTTCATCCCAGAACATAGTTTAGGGGCCATTACCTCTTCAACTATAGTCATTTTTCTTTCGATTGCAAACGTAACCAGTTTTTCAATGGTGTAATGGTTTAACATAGAAAACTTACCGTTGGCTCTCGATTCTAATCTATCACTCCGATTTGCAAACGGATTTCACTGAAGCTGTAACTTTCATCCCAGAACATAGTTTAGGGGCCATTACCTCTTCAACTATAGTCATTTTTCTTTCGATTGCAAACGTAACCAGTTTTTCAATGGTGTAATGGTTTAACATAGAAAACTTACCGTTGGCTCTCGATTCTAATCTATCACTCCGATTTGCAAACGGATTTCACTGAAGCTGTAACTTTCATCCCAGAACATAGTTTAGGGGCCATTACCTCTTCAACTATAGTCATTTTTCTTTCGATTGCAAACGTAACCAGTTTTTCAATGGTGTAATGGTTTAACATAGAAAACTTACCGTTGGCTCTCGATTCTAATCTATCACTCCGATTTGCAAACGGATTTCACTGAAGCTGTAACTTTCATCCCAGAACATAGTTTAGGGGCCATTACCTCTTCAACTATAGTCATTTTTCTTTCGATTGCAAACGTAACCAGTTTTTCAATGGTGTAATGGTTTAACATAGAAAACTTACCGTTGGCTCTCGATTCTAATCTATCACTCCGATTTGCAAACGGATTTCACTGAAGCTGTAACTTTCATCCCAGAACATAGTTTAGGGGCCATTACCTCTTCAACTATAGTCATTTTTCTTTCGATTGCAAACGTAACCAGTTTTTCAATGGTGTAATGGTTTAACATAGAAAACTTACCGTTGGCTCTCGATTCTAATCTATCACTCCGATTTGCAAACGGATTTCACTGAAGCTGTAACTTTCATCCCAGAACATAGTTTAGGGGCCATTACCTCTTCAACTATAGTCATTTTTCTTTCGATTGCAAACGTAACCAGTTTTTCAATGGTGTAATGGTTTAACATAGAAAACTTACCGTTGGCTCTCGATTCTAATCTATCACTCCGATTTGCAAACGGATTTCACTGAAGCTGTAACTTTCATCCCAGAACATAGTTTAGGGGCCATTACCTCTTCAACTATAGTCATTTTTCTTTCGATTGCAAACGTAACCAGTTTTTCAATGGTGTAATGGTTTAACATAGAAAACTTACCGTTGGCTCTCGATTCTAATCTATCACTCCGATTTGCAAACGGATTTCACTGAAGCTGTAACTTTCATCCCAGAACATAGTTTAGGGGCCATTACCTCTTCAACTATAGTCATTTTTCTTTCGATTGCAAACGTAACCAGTTTTTCAATGGTGTAATGGTTTAACATAGAAAACTTACCGTTGGCTCTCGATTCTAATCTATCACTCCGATTTGCAAACGGATTTCACTGAAGCTGTAACTTTCATCCCAGAACATAGTTTAGGGGCCATTACCTCTTCAACTATAGTCATTTTTCTTTCGATTGCAAACGTAACCAGTTTTTCAATGGTGTAATGGTTTAACATAGAAAACTTACCGTTGGCTCTCGATTCTAATCTATCACTCCGATTTGCAAACGGATTTCACTGAAGCTGTAACTTTCATCCCAGAACATAGTTTAGGGGCCATTACCTCTTCAACTATAGTCATTTTTCTTTCGATTGCAAACGTAACCAGTTTTTCAATGGTGTAATGGTTTAACATAGAAAACTTACCGTTGGCTCTCGATTCTAATCTATCACTCCGATTTGCAAACGGATTTCACTGAAGCTGTAACTTTCATCCCAGAACATAGTTTAGGGGCCATTACCTCTTCAACTATAGTCATTTTTCTTTCGATTGCAAACGTAACCAGTTTTTCAATGGTGTAATGGTTTAACATAGAAAACTTACCGTTGGCTCTCGATTCTAATCTATCACTCCGATTTGCAAACGGATTTCACTGAAGCTGTAACTTTCATCCCAGAACATAGTTTAGGGGCCATTACCTCTTCAACTATAGTCATTTTTCTTTCGATTGCAAACGTAACCAGTTTTTCAATGGTGTAATGGTTTAACATAGAAAACTTACCGTTGGCTCTCGATTCTAATCTATCACTCCGATTTGCAAACGGATTTCACTGAAGCTGTAACTTTCATCCCAGAACATAGTTTAGGGGCCATTACCTCTTCAACTATAGTCATTTTTCTTTCGATTGCAAACGTAACCAGTTTTTCAATGGTGTAATGGTTTAACATAGAAAACTTACCGTTGGCTCTCGATTCTAATCTATCACTCCGATTTGCAAACGGATTTCACTGAAGCTGTAACTTTCATCCCAGAACATAGTTTAGGGGCCATTACCTCTTCAACTATAGTCATTTTTCTTTCGATTGCAAACGTAACCAGTTTTTCAATGGTGTAATGGTTTAACATAGAAAACTTACCGTTGGCTCTCGATTCTAATCTATCACTCCGATTTGCAAACGGATTTCACTGAAGCTGTAACTTTCATCCCAGAACATAGTTTAGGGGCCATTACCTCTTCAACTATAGTCATTTTTCTTTCGATTGCAAACGTAACCAGTTTTTCAATGGTGTAATGGTTTAACATAGAAAACTTACCGTTGGCTCTCGATTCTAATCTATCACTCCGATTTGCAAACGGATTTCACTGAAGCTGTAACTTTCATCCCAGAACATAGTTTAGGGGCCATTACCTCTTCAACTATAGTCATTTTTCTTTCGATTGCAAACGTAACCAGTTTTTCAATGGTGTAATGGTTTAACATAGAAAACTTACCGTTGGCTCTCGATTCTAATCTATCACTCCGATTTGCAAACGGATTTCACTGAAGCTGTAACTTTCATCCCAGAACATAGTTTAGGGGCCATTACCTCTTCAACTATAGTCATTTTTCTTTCGATTGCAAACGTAACCAGTTTTTCAATGGTGTAATGGTTTAACATAGAAAACTTACCGTTGGCTCTCGATTCTAATCTATCACTCCGATTTGCAAATGGATTTCACTGAAGCTGTAACTTTCATCCCAGAACATAGTTTAGGGGCCATTACCTCTTCAACTATAGTCATTTTTCTTTCGATTGCAAACGTAACCAGTTTTTCAATGGTGTAATGGTTTAACATAGAAAACTTACCGTTGGCTCTCGATTCTAATCTATCACTCCGATTTGCAAACGGATTTCACTGAAGCTGTAACTTTCATCCCAGAACATAGTTTAGGGGCCATTACCTCTTCAACTATAGTCATTTTTCTTTCGATTGCAAACGTAACCAGTTTTTCAATGGTGTAATGGTTTAACATAGAAAACTTACCGTTGGCTCTCGATTCTAATCTATCACTCCGATTTGCAAACGGATTTCACTGAAGCTGTAACTTTCATCCCAGAACATAGTTTAGGGGCCATTACCTCTTCAACTATAGTCATTTTTCTTTCGATTGCAAACGTAACCAGTTTTTCAATGGTGTAATGGTTTAACATAGAAAACTTACCGTTGGCTCTCGATTCTAATCTATCACTCCGATTTGCAAACGGATTTCACTGAAGCTGTAACTTTCATCCCAGAACATAGTTTAGGGGCCATTACCTCTTCAACTATAGTCATTTTTCTTTCGATTGCAAACGTAACCAGTTTTTCAATGGTGTAATGGTTTAACATAGAAAACTTACCGTTGGCTCTCGATTCTAATCTATCACTCCGATTTGCAAACGGATTTCACTGAAGCTGTAACTTTCATCCCAGAACATAGTTTAGGGGCCATTACCTCTTCAACTATAGTCATTTTTCTTTCGATTGCAAACGCAACCAGTTTTTCAATGGTGTAATGGTTTAACATAGAAAACTTACCGTTGGCTCTCGATTCTAATCTATCACTCCGATTTGCAAACGGATTTCACTGAAGCTGTAACTTTCATCCCAGAACATAGTTTAGGGGCCATTACCTCTTCAACTATAGTCATTTTTCTTTCGATTGCAAACGCAACCAGTTTTTCAATGGTGTAATGGTTTAACATAGAAAACTTACCGTTGGCTCTCGATTCTAATCTATCACTCCGATTTGCAAACGGATTTCACTGAAGCTGTAACTTTCATCCCAGAACATAGTTTAGGGGCCATTACCTCTTCAACTATAGTCATTTTTCTTTCGATTGCAAACGTAACCAGTTTTTCAATGGTGTAATGGTTTAACATAGAAAACTTACCGTTGGCTCTCGATTCTAATCTATCACTCCGATTTGCAAACGGATTTCACTGAAGCTGTAACTTTCATCCCAGAACATAGTTTAGGGGCCATTACCTCTTCAACTATAGTCATTTTTCTTTCGATTGCAAACGTAACCAGTTTTTCAATGGTGTAATGGTTTAACATAGAAAACTTACCGTTGGCTCTCGATTCTAATCTATCACTCCGATTTGCAAACGGATTTCACTGAAGCTGTAACTTTCATCCCAGAACATAGTTTAGGGGCCATTACCTCTTCAACTATAGTCATTTTTCTTTCGATTGCAAACGTAACCAGTTTTTCAATGGTGTAATGGTTTAACATAGAAAACGGGGGGCGTGGCTACGCAGCAGAGCTGAATGGAAGCCTGATCCAGCAGCTCCTGCTGATTTCACCCTAGAAAGCGACACAGAGCACCCTGAAAGCCCCAATTTCCAGCCTATATGATGGGGGAACACTCAGAGGACACTCCGGAGTGGCAGACTGCCAGAAACAAGCAGAAATCTAGAAGCACCATACCTCGGAAGCTCTCCAGCTTCTTTCCCACAGAGGAGCAAGATGGCCGCCGCCAGCACAGGCCTAGCCCCAGACATGAGGCTGAATACAACACCCCACCACCGCTGAGCCAAAGGAATCGCTTCAGCCAGCTTCAGACACCTTACCACAGGAAGGACAAGGTATACCATCATGAGGAAGACAGCGGAGAAGAAGACGAAGGTAATACCGCCGCCGGCACGGATTTTCGTGATCGGAGCCCCCGGAAAGAACGGATTCCGTATTCCGTTACGGATTCCGTATCCGCAAGACACTCCTCATCTGTTTCCGCATCTGGGACTCCAAAAACATCCTCTTCTGTACCATTTAGAAACCCCACATCTGGTCCACAAGGTACATACCCTCCACAATCCTCCCCTCATCTAGCAGATCATCTTACACATCCACCCATCCATCCATCCCAAACAAATGTTGTAAAAGATCCCCTGATGTCATTTACAGCCACTGATCAACCAGTGACACAGATCTTTTTCAAAGAGTTTATGGTCTCGTTTAGTGCCATCATGAACAACACTATGTCAGAGATGAGAGGAGACATGCATGCTCTGGTGATCCACCTGACTAATTACACTCAGCAGACAGATGAGAGGCTCACTAGACTCGAAAACAGAATCGTAGAGATGTCTGAGGCCCATAATACCTTGGTGGATGCTCACAAGGAACTCATGAAGGAAAATATAGAGATAAAAGAAAAGTTAGCAGATGGGGAGGACAGAAATCGGAGGAATAACCTCAAGATAAGAGGGGTCCCGGAGACAATTCATAATGACGACCTTAAAGACTATGTGATGAAGATACTGAAGACAACCTTTCCTACTTTAACGCAAAGTGAGCTCACAGTGGACAGAGCTCATAGGCTCCCCAAACCAACCCACATCCCAAAACATCTCCCTAGGGATGTGATAACTCGCATCCATTTCTTCCATGTCAAAGAAATGCTGTTTGGTGCGGTCAGAGGAGGGAAGAAATTGCCGGATCCATATAGTGACCTGACACTTTATCAAGACCTGTCGCGAGCTACTCTCCAATCAAGACGCACATTTTCCCAGGTTACAGCTACTCTTCGCTACAAGAAGATTGAGTACTCCTGGGGCTTTCCGCCGAAACTAATCATCAGAGACAGTGGAACAACTTACGTGGCCCGGAGTGCACAGGAGGGCCTCAATCTTCTATCCAAATGGGGCATACCTATGCTGGCTCCCAGAGATTGGAACAAAGACAGACCCTATCGACCTCCACTTCTGCCTAAACCACTTATGCCCATTCCATCCCCTATGGAAACCTCCATTCCAGAAACCCCTGACAAGGACAAAGCAGAAGGGGCTTCAGGGGGTACCTGAACTGCTGGGTGATATGCCACAAACTTTCCCTCACCTTTGCCTTTCTCCCTTGGAACTGTTTCCTTAGGTGGAAAGTCTCCTGAAGGTCCACATTGGTGGACACTGCCCTTAGGTTTGAACACAACCTTAGGTGTTATCAGAACTCTCTTGAAGTTTAGTGTTTATCACTGATTTGCTCTCTTCTTCTCCTTTCTCCTTCATACTTTCTCTCCATTCTCATCTCTTCCTCTACTTCACCTTAAGGAGACACCAGGGAAGGTAGAACCGGATGCCTCTCCCTGAGTCTCCTCTCTTCTCTCCTTTCTCAGGTTCAATATTGTTATTGTTAAGGTTTGTAACATTGATGTTGTTGCTGTTGTCCCGACTAACCTTTTTTTCCCTTCTAAATACAGATGATTTTATTTACAGGATTATGGTCTGGAGCCGGCCTACGAACGGTCAACATTATATACTAATCAGTAAGTACTGCATTCACTCAATAGATAATGTCACATGATTGTAAGATTCTTTCCATGAATGTGAGGGGGCTCAACTCCTGTAGAAAACGATATCTTCTACAGAAGCTGATCAAAGAGCAAAAGGTTGATATTGTCTGTGTCCAGGAAACACATTTAAATAAAGTTGCCGCAGCTAAACTTAAATTACACCAATTCTCAACAATATTCCACTCTACACTGAAGAGTGACAAGAAAAAAGCTGGAGTATTGATAGCTGTCAATGACTCACTGGGTTTGGTGATTAAAGACTCTTTCTCTAGTGATGATGGGAGGATGGTAGTGATCTCTGGTTCTATCAATTCAAAAGATTACACCTTTGCCAACTTATACGTCCCCAACTCTCACCAGACAACATTCCTCAATAAAAAACTAAACAAAATAACTAAAATCTCAAAGGGCAACCTTTTTATTGTGGGTGATTTAAACTCTATAATGGATCCCCAAATGGATTGTTCCTCAAAAACCAGAAGAGCCCATTCCATTTTACAACAGACTTTGATAAAACATGAACTATTTGATTCATGGAGGTGCTTACATCCAAAAGAGAAACAATTCACTTTCTATTCCCCAATTTTTAAATCATTTACCCGTATAGATCACTGCTTAACAGACAAATTTTCACTCCCTTTAGTTTCCAATATTGAATTTGGCCCCAGGATATGGTCTGATCATACCCCAGTTTTACTTAAGATCTCACTTCAGAATACGAACCCACAACAATTCATTTGGAGGATGAACAAATTTATTTTAAACTCAGAGAAATACTCCCCTACAATTAAAAAGGACCTGATTGAGTATTTTGAGATCAATGATACTAAAGAGATATCAAAGCTAACTGTTTGGAACGCACACAAAGCATTCATTAGAGGTACCTTCATCAAACAAAGCGCCATACACAACAAAAAAATTAAAGAAAAAACCAACTCCCTTTTAGATAAAATCAAAAGCCTAGAAAAAGAAATCTATAACAAACACAAAACAGAACTCATCCCAGTATTAGAAGAAACAAGACAAGAGCTAGCTGACACCATGTACTATCAATACGATAGATGGCAGACGATGCTTAAAGAGAAGTGGTATTATGACAGGGATAGAGCAGGGAAGGCCATGGCCCGTAAAATAAAAGGGAAAAGAATCTATACAAGAATAACTAAAATCACTCATCCAAAAAATAATATAGAAGTTCATCACCCCAAAGACATCGTGGATGCCCTGGCTAACTACTATGAAGGCCTTTACAACCTTGAGAATGATCCCAACACCATCACCCCAAATATCCAAGACATAGACCAATATTTAGAATCAGTTAACTTACCCAGCCTCTCTGACTTTGAACAAAATTCCTTAGCCGTCCCCTTCTATCAGCAAGAAGTAATATCTGCCATCAATTCTCTTAAAAGCGATAAGTCCCCTGGCCCGGATGGCTTTATTAACGAATATTTTAAAAAATTTATATCCATACTTGCAGGCCCTCTCACCAATATGTTTAACGAAGCAGCTAGCAAAGGTAATTTCCCTAAAGAATCCCTATCAGCCCTTATCACTACTATTCCCAAAGAAGATAAAAACCCATTAGATCCCAGCAGTTACAGACCCATTTCCCTACTAAATACAGACATTAAAATATACGCCCGAATCATAGCAAACAGATTAGCCCCCTTAATTCCCCAACTCATTCACCCTGACCAGGTAGGTTTCACACGAGGCAGGTCAACATGCGATGGCACTAGAAAGGTCCTTGATTTAATACATAAAGTAGGGCTCTGTCGGACGCCTACCCTCCTAGTCTCCTTGGACGCGGAGAAGGCGTTCGACAGAGTCAATTGGTTGTACTTGTCCAGAGTGCTCACCAAATTCGGTATCCCAGGTTTCTTACACAGAGCAATTATGGCTCTTTATACTAACCCTTCTGCTAAGGTCTTATCCTCAGGTTCGTTGTCCTATGCTTTTAACATCCAAAATGGTACCCGTCAAGGCTGCCCGCTCTCCCCCCTAATTTTTAACCTGACACTGGAACCTCTGGCCCAAAATATCAGAGACAATCCGCATATTCATGGTATTAAAGTTGAAAAATCCATCTACAAATTAGGCTTATACGCCGATGACATTATATTACTAATACAAAAACCCTTAGTTTCCTTGCCAAATGCTCAATCTGAACTAGACAAATTCTCCCGTATCTCTTATTACAAGCTTAACCAAAACAAAACTATTATTCTTCCGTGCAACATCTCCCAAAATATTAAAAATTCCATAAAGGAAAACTGCAGTTTCATATGGAGCGAAAAGTCCATAAAATACCTAGGAATATACCTCACCCCTACATTATCCACTTTATACAAAGAAAATTATCACCCATGGTTGAAAAAACTCAAAGAAAAATTAGATGCTCTAGCCAAAATAGAATACTCCTGGATGGGTAGGGCAGCATCTTTCAAAATGATGATTCTTCCTCAGCTCCTATACCTGTTCAGGAACTTACCCATAAAAATCCCACAATCCTTTTTTATTACACTTCAAAAATCCCTCAATGGCTTCATCCTAGCACACAAAAAATCCAGGTTCTCCAACAGAGTCCTTACTACACACACCTCAAATTTGGGACTTGGAGTCCCTAACCTAGAGTCATACTATAAAGCTACTGTATTAGACCAGTCTAGGTCAGCATGGTTAGAGGACTACTCAAAACAATGGGTTTCTATAGAGGAGGATCAGCTTCCATACAAATCCTTCAAACTGTTTCTTAAAGCCAGATTGACCTGGAAGACTAGACAGTGTATACAAAATCCAATAACTGCTAACACTATAAGGTTGTGGAGGGAAGTATCCAACTTGAGTAAAGAAGACGTCTTAGCTATAGAATCAGACTCCCCACTAAGAACCTTATATGCTGTTGTCAAAAATATAGACCTAGAAAACTGGGTTCAGTGTGGCATAGAATCTATAGAGGACCTGTTGGAGGACACTGAGATAAAATCGCTAGAACAACTCATATCTACATATGGTATTTCACAGTCAGATAAACCATTATATTCCAAAATCAGTAAATTTTTTCATTATCACCCTTATACCCCAATTTCTTTAACCCCCCAAATCAATAAAATAATTAGGCCTGAAAGCAGCAAAATTAAAGGTACATCAATTTTCTACAAATCACTATTAGCGATGAAAGATACTGCTCCTAGGTGGCAATTAGAAAGCTGGCAGAAATACTTAGAGATTGAAATTAGCCCTGAAGAGTGGGAACTAACTCTGAGATCAGTGAGGAAATCTTCCCATTGTATAAAACACCATGAAAGCTTATTGAAAACCATTTGGCAATGGTACTACACACCAGAAAGAATTTCTAAATTCGATTCCAAAACGTCTCCTCTATGCTGGAGAAATTGCAACTTGACGGGTACTATAGGCCACATCTTATGGGACTGCCCAAAACTAAAAGACCTGAGGAAGGATATTGAAGCTTTCCTAGGGAAACTCCCCACATCAATCCGTCCCATACCACCTGGTATGGCCCTGCTTCACTTGGGTATCAGAGATCTGCCGCCCCAAGAAAGACTCATATACAACCAAATTTTTATAGTTACTAGAAACCAATTAGCTTTAAATTGGAAAACTACAACAATTCCTTCACTGGGCGAAATTATCAGAATAATAGAATCCAACATGCTTGCAGAAAAGGCATGGGCAATTAGATCCGGATGCTTAAGGACTTTCTTGGATAAAGCGGATCTCTGGCCTACTCTATTTACAAAATCCAAACTTCTCGACTTTTGAAACTCTGGGCTCTATATATATATATATATATAAATAAGTAGGTTTATATGTTTGTTGTGCTCTCTCTCACATCATGGAAAGTAACCTGGTGAATGCTCTGACCTAGTAGGCTCGGCTCCAGTCGGTGATAAATCTGACAGTTCTGTAATAGAAGTATTCAAGAACATCTATGGGACATCATTGGGACAACTTGTTCTTGTTGTTGCTTAATGTAGTTTAGTTTAGTTAACTTAGTTAACTCCAAATATAACTCAGACATTAATCCAACCTCTAGACTGAGATTGAAGTTATACATCAGCAGATACAGAATCTGCCTTTACAGGTATAGATAGACTGATGGATAGGAGATTACTCCCCGGCAAGTCCATACACAACAGGAGATCCACTCCCTGGGATCTCTGTAGGGTGGTTTCAATCCCCCATTTCCCAGGTTGAGAGGACTCCCTAACTTCTACAGACATATGGACAGCCCAGGAGGAATTTAACAGCAACAACCTACTCGTCTTATCCCAATCAGTTCCCATTTAATAAGACCTTCTGTTATACCTGAATAAATTTAGATCAGCTATAAGATACCTTGTCTACATTAGAAAGGATTCATGAAGATGTAAGATTAGTAATATAGATCTCACTGACCTTCTCAGAACATCTGCATATAATAATTATCTACCATATTCAGGTACTGTCAAACTTCAGTTTTTGACGCCCAACACTAACCCAACCCTTCTAGTTGAATAGACTATTAGATCACTGTTTTGTAATACAAATACAATAGGCGATAATAGGACACTTCATCTTCACTGCTTCTGAATATGATTACATTACTATGTTATGATACTGCAACAATTTTTAATATGTATTTTAATGTTTATTTGTTCCTTATTTGAGTCTTCTATGATTCCAAGACCTCCCTAATACTGCTCTGTTGACTCAAATATCTATTTCTCTGTTTTGTTTGAATACATACAGTACACGGACTATATTGATTGTACCGATTGCCTTAATGTTTACCTTTACTTTTATTTGTATATGATGTACACATAGCATGTCTATTCTCTGTTATATTTCAAACTTCAATAAAAAATAAAGAAATTGGTTTAACATAGAAAACTTACCGTTGGCTCTCGATTCTAATCTATCACTCCGATTTGCAAACGGATTTCACTGAAGCTGTAACTTTCATCCCAGAACATAGTTTAGGGGCCATTACCTCTTCAACTATAGTCATTTTTCTTTCGATTGCAAACGTAACCAGTTTTTCAATGGTGTAATGGTTTAACATAGAAAACTTACCGTTGGCTCTCGATTCTAATCTATCACTCCGATTTGCAAACGGATTTCACTGAAGCTGTAACTTCCATCCCAGAACATAGTTTAGGGGCCATTACCTCTTCAACTATAGTCATTTTTCTTTCGATTGCAAACGTAACCAGTTTTTCAATGGTGTAATGGTTTAACATAGAAAACTTACCGTTGGCTCTCGATTCTAATCTATCACTCCGATTTGCAAACGGATTTCACTGAAGCTGTAACTTTCATCCCAGAACATAGTTTAGGGGCCATTACCTCTTCAACTATAGTCATTTTTCTTTCGATTGCAAACGTAACGTTTTTCAATGGTGTAATGGTTTAACATAGAAAACTTACCGTTGGCTCTCGATTCTAATCTATCACTCCGATTTGCAAACGGATTTCACTGAAGCTGTAACTTTCATCCCAGAACATAGTTTAGGGGCCATTACCTCTTCAACTATAGTCATTTTTCTTTCGATTGCAAACGTAACCAGTTTTTCAATGGTGTAATGGTTTAACATAGAAAACTTACCGTTGGCTCTCGATTCTAATCTATCACTCCGATTTGCAAACGGATTTCACTGAAGCTGTAACTTTCATCCCAGAACATAGTTTAGGGGCCATTACCTCTTCAACTATAGTCATTTTTCTTTCGATTGCAAACGTAACCAGTTTTTCAATGGTGTAATGGTTTAACATAGAAAACTTACCGTTGGCTCTCGATTCTAATCTATCACTCCGATTTGCAAACGGATTTCACTGAAGCTGTAACTTTCATCCCAGAACATAGTTTAGGGGCCATTACCTCTTCAACTATAGTCATTTTTCTTTCGATTGCAAACGTAACCAGTTTTTCAATGGTGTAATGGTTTAACATAGAAAACTTACCGTTGGCTCTCGATTCTAATCTATCACTCCGATTTGCAAACGGATTTCACTGAAGCTGTAACTTTCATCCCAGAACATAGTTTAGGGGCCATTACCTCTTCAACTATAGTCATTTTTCTTTCGATTGCAAACGTAACCAGTTTTTCAATGGTGTAATGGTTTAACATAGAAAACTTACCGTTGGCTCTCGATTCTAATCTATCACTCCGATTTGCAAACGGATTTCACTGAAGCTGTAACTTTCATCCCAGAACATAGTTTAGGGGCCATTACCTCTTCAACTATAGTCATTTTTCTTTCGATTGCAAACGTAACCAGTTTTTCAATGGTGTAATGGTTTAACATAGAAAACTTACCGTTGGCTCTCGATTCTAATCTATCACTCCGATTTGCAAACGGATTTCACTGAAGCTGTAACTTTCATCCCAGAACATAGTTTAGGGGCCATTACCTCTTCAACTATAGTCATTTTTCTTTCGATTGCAAACGTAACCAGTTTTTCAATGGTGTAATGGTTTAACATAGAAAACTTACCGTTGGCTCTCGATTCTAATCTATCACTCCGATTTGCAAACGGATTTCACTGAAGCTGTAACTTTCATCCCAGAACATAGTTTAGGGGCCATTACCTCTTCAACTATAGTCATTTTTCTTTCGATTGCAAACGTAACCAGTTTTTCAATGGTGTAATGGTTTAACATAGAAAACTTACCGTTGGCTCTCGATTCTAATCTATCACTCCGATTTGCAAACGGATTTCACTGAAGCTGTAACTTTCATCCCAGAACATAGTTTAGGGGCCATTACCTCTTCAACTATAGTCATTTTTCTTTCGATTGCAAACGTAACCAGTTTTTCAATGGTGTAATGGTTTAACATAGAAAACTTACCGTTGGCTCTCGATTCTAATCTATCACTCCGATTTGCAAACGGATTTCACTGAAGCTGTAACTTTCATCCCAGAACATAGTTTAGGGGCCATTACCTCTTCAACTATAGTCATTTTTCTTTCGATTGCAAACGTAACCAGTTTTTCAATGGTGTAATGGTTTAACATAGAAAACTTACCGTTGGCTCTCGATTCTAATCTATCACTCCGATTTGCAAACGGATTTCACTGAAGCTGTAACTTTCATCCCAGAACATAGTTTAGGGGCCATTACCTCTTCAACTATAGTCATTTTTCTTTCGATTGCAAACGTAACCAGTTTTTCAATGGTGTAATGGTTTAACATAGAAAACTTACCGTTGGCTCTCGATTCTAATCTATCACTCCGATTTGCAAACGGATTTCACTGAAGCTGTAACTTTCATCCCAGAACATAGTTTAGGGGCCATTACCTCTTCAACTATAGTCATTTTTCTTTCGATTGCAAACGTAACCAGTTTTTCAATGGTGTAATGGTTTAACATAGAAAACTTACCGTTGGCTCTCGATTCTAATCTATCACTCCGATTTGCAAACGGATTTCACTGAAGCTGTAACTTTCATCCCAGAACATAGTTTAGGGGCCATTACCTCTTCAACTATAGTCATTTTTCTTTCGATTGCAAACGTAACCAGTTTTTCAATGGTGTAATGGTTTAACATAGAAAACTTACCGTTGGCTCTCGATTCTAATCTATCACTCCGATTTGCAAACGGATTTCACTGAAGCTGTAACTTTCATCCCAGAACATAGTTTAGGGGCCATAACCTCTTCAACTATAGTCATTTTTCTTTCGATTGCAAACGTAACCAGTTTTTCAATGGTGTAATGGTTTAACATAGAAAACTTACCGTTGGCTCTCGATTCTAATCTATCACTCCGATTTGCAAACGGATTTCACTGAAGCTGTAACTTTCATCCCAGAACATAGTTTAGGGGCCATTACCTCTTCAACTATAGTCATTTTTCTTTCGATTGCAAACGTAACCAGTTTTTCAATGGTGTAATGGTTTAACATAGAAAACTTACCGTTGGCTCTCGATTCTAATCTATCACTCCGATTTGCAAACGGATTTCACTGAAGCTGTAACTTTCATCCCAGAACATAGTTTAGGGGCCATTACCTCTTCAACTATAGTCATTTTTCTTTCGATTGCAAACGTAACCAGTTTTTCAATGGTGTAATGGTTTAACATAGAAAACTTACCGTTGGCTCTCGATTCTAATCTATCACTCCGATTTGCAAACGGATTTCACTGAAGCTGTAACTTTCATCCCAGAACATAGTTTAGGGGCCATTACCTCTTCAACTATAGTCATTTTTCTTTCGATTGCAAACGTAACCAGTTTTTCAATGGTGTAATGGTTTAACATAGAAAACTTACCGTTGGCTCTCGATTCTAATCTATCACTCCGATTTGCAAACGGATTTCACTGAAGCTGTAACTTTCATCCCAGAACATAGTTTAGGGGCCATTACCTCTTCAACTATAGTCATTTTTCTTTCGATTGCAAACGTAACCAGTTTTTCAATGGTGTAATGGTTTAACATAGAAAACTTACCGTTGGCTCTCGATTCTAATCTTTTTTTTTTTTTTTTTTTTTTTTTTTTTTCACAATCCAAGTTTATTAAAGTATAAAGAAAGCATAAGGTATACAAAAACAGCTGAGCACAAATGTCTCATTGAGAACGCAGCTCAATTGACATACATATCATAACATAAAATGCTAATTCTTAAATACAATAATTGGTAAGCTGGGGTACATCCAGGGATACTTCCAGGACTACTTCCAGGAAAGTCCCCACAAATTGTAATTTTGTAGATTCCATGCTCCCACACCGGGAAGAAGCCATTCCCCAACCTGCAGTTAAGAAATATGCAACACCAGTAAGGGAGGCCTACTGTAAGTGACAGTAAAGCAAAGAGGAGGGCTTGCACACCACCTTTAGTTATTACTCATAAGCCTTTTGTATTCATCAGACTGTTGGAAGTCATTCCAGATCGACCACGTCATAGTATATTGCTCAGACCTATCTTGTGATGTCAGAATCATGTGTTCCATAGTTTCGATTTGTTCTATTCGTTTGATCCAGGACTGAATTGAAGGGGCTACTGGAGATTTCCAGTGCAGGGGGATCATTGCCCTAGCTGCGTTGATAAAGTGTATAGTGGTCGACTTCTTGTACGCTTTTAGGGGTACATGTGTGTTGTGTAACAGGAAAAGGCCCGGGTTAAGAGGGATATGATCCCCTGTAATCTTACCGATTATTTGTTGGACTGAGGACCAGAACTGTGTTAAAGATGGGCAAGACCAAAAAATGTGATAAATGTCACTTCCACTGGCTCCACAGCGCCAACATGCGTCTGGAGATGCAGGGAAGATCCTGTGTAACGTCGAGGGGGTCCTATACCATCTAGTTAAAATTTTGAAGCCCAATTCTTGTATATTGACATTCAGTGAACCTTTATGTGAGAGTAAGAGTATTTTTTGCCATTGTTCTTCTTCAATTTCCTCCCCCAAGTCTCTTTCCCATTGCTCTTGATATTTCATCTTAGCTGAAACCCTTGGAGTCAGAAGCATTTGGTATAGTGTAGACACCAAATGTCTATGCTGAACGGGGCTTATGAGTAGATTCTCAAATGGTGATAGGGGCATTGTACAGTCATCATTCTTCAAGATGGATTGTAGGAAATGTTTAATTTGGAAATATTGCCAATTAGAGATTGGCCTATTCCCGTTCAGCAGAGACACCTCCTGCATAGATTTAATCCTACCTTGCGTTACAAAATCCTTCACTCTCGGATAACTTTCCTTGCACCAAGATAGGAGAAAGGGAATGTCTTTAGCTGGTAAGAAGTCTGGGTTGTCCTTAAGGGGAGTAAGTGGGCCTGGAAGCTTCAACAAACCCAGCGTCGGGAGCCACTTCCTCATGGTTTTCACTGAGGCAGCAATGAGGGGATTTTGCCAGGATAATAGAGTTTTTGCAGGGAGGCCAAACCATCCCAGGGACGCTGCTGTGCAGCTAGCGGTCTCCTGTTCTATCTCGACCCATGGCTTAGGGTTTTGGGGTAGCGCCCATTCCACCACCCTTGAGAGCTGTGCAGCCATATGATACTTCTGGAGTTCTGGTAAACCAGTGCCCCCTAGCTCTTTTGGCCTAATTAGTATGGTTCTCCTGACTCTGGGGGGTTTATTGCCCCATATGAATTTATTGATCTTAATCTGAAGATTTTTGAGGAAGGTGTGCGGCAAATCAATAGGAATGCATTGGCTAATATATAGAAACCTAGGTAGTAAGTTCATCTTAATTGCCGCCATTCTGCCAAACCAAGACAGGAGTGATTGCTTTCCCCAGTTGAGTAAATCCGTCTCCAATATCTTCCCTATTCTCCCAAAATTGGCCGCAAAGAGCCCTTTCAGATCTGGGGTAATATATATTCCTAGATATTTAAGTGAGTATTCAGCCCATTGAAAAGCAAAATTCTCTTTACAGGAGTTCACCACCCCAGAGTCAAGAGAAAGGTTCAGTGCTTGTGATTTATGGAAGTTTATTTTTAAATTCGATATGTGTCCGAATTCTGTGAATTTTCGGATTAAGTTTGGTAGTGAAATAAGGGGGTTCCTGAGAAAGAACAGTAGGTCGTCTGCGAATGCAGCTACTACATGGTGGGATGGCCCAACCGTAATCCCCTGAATATTAGGGTCTGCTCTAATCGCGTTTAGGAACGGTTCCATAGTTAGTATATATATTAAGGGTGACAGGGGGCACCCCTGCCTGGTCCCATTTGTGATAGAGAATGGCCTAGATAATACCCCGTTTACTTTCACCCGTGCCGAAGGGTTTGTGTATAGGAGTCCGATCCATCTGCACATTGCCTCTCCGATTCCTAGGCGTGACAGGGTGGCATGAATATAATCCCACGCCACCCTGTCAAACGCCTTTTCCGCATCAGTGGAAAGCATAAAAGCCTTCAGGCCCCTTTTTTTAACAAACGCCATCAGGTCAATTGACCTCATAACATTATCTCTTGCTTCCCTACCTGGAACAAATCCAGCCTGGTCTGTATTTATATGGGTTGGTATGAAAGGAAGGAGTCGATTTGCTAGTATTTTCGCTAATAGTTTAGCATCAAGATTTAACAGTGAAATGGGTCTGTAGTTTGTACAGAGCTGAGGGTTCTTATCGGACTTGGGAATCACAGCAATATGTGCCTCCAAGAATTGAGAGGAGGGGATAGTTCCGTCTGTTATTGCATTAAAAGCTGCTACAAAGGCTGGGGCCAGTTTACTAGCGTGTAGTTTATAGTATTGGCTTGTAAAGCCATCTGGGCCAGGCGCCTTTCCAGTTTTCAAGGCTTTGACTGCTAAGAGAAATTCATCCTCTGATATAGGGGCTTCCATGTCTTCACGATCAGGTTGTTCTAATTGTAAGGATAAGGCATGTCTAGAGATAAATTCCTGAATACGATTAGATCTCGACAAGCCTGGTCCAGAAGCCGGCCCCGAGTCCTGTATGTTGTATAGGGATTCATAATACTGTCGGAATCCCTCCGCAATATCCTCAGATCTGTACAATTTATTTTGTCTGTTATCTATCAGGGATGTAATATGAGTACGGAGAGTCTGCTTATTAAGGGCCCTTGCTAGATACTTCCCGCTTTTATTCCCGTGTTCATAGAAGACTTTTTTGTATGCTAAAAGTTTGCGTTTCGCGTCTGAATACAATAGCCTGTCCAGGTCAGTGCGGGCTTTATTTAAATCTTCTAGGCTAGCGATAGCCAGGGATCTCTTATGAACCCTTTCCAGCTGTTGTATCTTTCCCATCAAATTTGTTCTACACTCCTCCCTCTCCCTTTTCAGTCTGGCACCTGTTCTTATAAAATGTCCCCTCATTACTGCCTTGTGAGCTTCCCATATAGATAGTTTGGACGCCTGTGAGCCGTTGTTAAGTTGGAAGTACTCTTCCAGCACCTCTTTACTTTTTTGCAATCTAGCTTTATCAGTGAGAATGTTAGGGTGCAGTCTCCAGGACCACGTTGTGGATGTTTTGTCGGGAATTGAGAGTGTCAGGAAGATTGGCGCGTGATCAGATATTGCTTTTGTGCCAATCGAGGTATTTTTCACAAGATTTAGGTCTCTCTGTGATATAAAGAAGTAGTCGATTCTGGAATACTTCTGGTGGATCGGAGAAAAGTAAGTATAGTCCTTTTCACTCGGATGGGAGATTCTCCAGGGGTCCATCAGCGCCATATTTTGTAGTTTAGTTTTGATGAATTTCAGAGCTCTATATGAAAGCGCTGATGATCCATTGGAGCAATCTTGTAAGGGGTTCAACGGGATATTGAAGTCCCCACATAGAATCAAAAGGCCTTTATTAAAATTAGAGAGCTTTGTTAAGGTTGAAGCTATAAAGGATGGCTGTTGTCTGTTAGGGACATACACGTTTGCTAGTGTGATCTCCTTATTTGCTATCTTCCCCTTCACAAATATATACCGTCCCTCTGGGTCCTCCTCTCTACCCTCCTCCACAAATGAAATGTCCCTGTGTAGGAAGATAGACACTCCTTTGGTCTTAGATATGGGAGAAGTTGCGTGAAACGCCAGTGGAAATTTATAATGAAATCTTTTTGGCATATGATTAGTACGCAGATGCGTTTCCTGTAAGAATGCGAAATGTATCTTTTCTTTTGTCAAGTAATCAAATACAATGGTACGCTTTTCTGGCGTATTGAGACCATTTACGTTGAGTGAGATCATCCTCCACTGGGACCCACCCTCCAGATTTGTACGTGTTGCCTCACCAGGTGCCATCTTATTGCTATGTATAATATGAGTCAGTGGGGTGGGGGTTTCCCAACATCCAAACAGAAAATATTTGACTAATAGAGAGAGAAGTAGGAGTATGGTTGGCGCAGGGGGGGCTCCCCGGTGTGAGAGCAGGTGCACCCTGGACATATAAACAACAATGCTTCGAACAGTAAGCATAAACGTTCCCACGTGAGCGCGATTTGGAGGGTCGCACTCACCACCTACGTGGGTTAAACAATGTCAGTGTATAAAAAATACACTGTGTGGGGGGCTCGGAAGACGTGCCAGAACCTTTCTAAATTATGGAGTGACAATTGTAACCATTAACTGATTCTATGAACCAGACTCTGGTTTTAAGGTCAAGACATAATTGAACCGCTGTGTCCGCTGTTTTTAGCATATTTGAAACTGGGCTTGTCGTCCCGCGATAGCCAGGCGCATTATTAATACCCCATCCTCGTCTGCCCAGTACAGAGGACGGACCTATAAGATCAGAGGTAACTAAGTTTTAACAGTTATTGATATCTATGCGTATAGGAGCAGGATGATATGGAAGATTATCTGGGTTTTATTTTCTGGGCCTTAAAATTTGTCAGCGGACAGAATGGTTAAATCATCCCTATACCAGGTTCCCAAGATTAAGCTGTCTCCTTTTGCATACCCAGGGGAGGGTTGCAGAAGTGTCTCGAGCAAAAAAAAAAAAAAAAAAAAAAAGCATAATACAGGCGTTAAAGGGGGTAGGAGAGTATATGGGGTGAGGGCACAGAGGGGATGTGAAGAAAAGAAAAGCGGTGCAGAGCCTATACACAGCAGAACACTCCAGTTTTAGTGTTGCAGGCATAAAGTTTCATTATCTACCTGTTAAATGGAGTGCTCTGTGCTAGGATGCAGAGGAGGAAGGGGAGGGATAAGAAAAGGCAGTAGAAAGTAGTGCAGTTAGAGCATGGCATACATCACATAATACATCATAATTATCACTTTACAACAATGGCTGCTCACCCTGCTGGTAGTATCCTTAAAATTCGCTATGTTCCAGCAGGCAGATGTAAATGTATATTACTTACAATAAATGAGCTATTCTTACCTCCCTTTTAGTTTTGCTATCCCTATGAACACTAAACGTTGTGCCCTCACCTAACACTTAGATAACCAAACCATGTACGTAAAAAACCCCTAAAAGATATGGAAAAGCTCCAGTAAAAATTATGAGTGCCTAAAGTACATGAGGATTATTTATAGTTACCACTTCCATGGGGCATAAGAAAAAACGTGAAACCCCCAGGAAAAAAGAAAAAAAAAAGGAATCCCCCTAAGGGGTCCGGCTCCAGAAGTTGTCACGTGGGTATCGCGGAGACATTGCGGCCATGTCAGAGTTCCGTGCTTACCGACATCAATCCTCTTCTTCTGAAGTGTTTGAGCCCTGCCGTGAATGGGCAGATGTGTCCTGGGATCTTGGCTCTCTGCTTCTGGATCGGTGGCGTGCAGTAGCCGTTCTCGAACGCGACCGACGGGCATTGGCAGGTGCACTGGTTTCTGTTTTTTGAAATGGAGAAGCATAGTCCCAATCCGGTATGTCCATCGTTGGCAGGTCCAAGTCCTTACAAAAGGTGGTAGTATCAGCAGCTGATTTTAGCATGTAAATTTTCCCTCCGGTCGTCACTGATAGCGAGAATGGGAAATGCCAGCGGTACATTAACCCCTTATCTTTCAAGGCTTGCAGGAGAGGTTTCAGTACCCTTCTTTTCGCCAAAGTTATCGGGGAGAGATCCTGATATATTTGGATAGGGATTTCATTAAACAGGATGGCGTCTTGAGTTCTTGCCGCCCTCATTATTGCTTCCTTTAGTGGAAAGGACTCCAGACAGCATATATCTCTTGCCTTGTCCATCTCTGATCCTCTTGGGCGGAGAGCTCGATGTGCCCTCACAAAAGCAATTTCTGTGTCTGTAGCTCTCTCCAGTATGCTATTAAAGATAGATGTCAGGGCCTCTTGTATTTTCTCCGACGTCACTCCCTCTGGGATCCCTTTAACCCGAATATTGCATCTTCTCCCTCTATTATCTAAATCCTCGAGCTGCCTTGCATGCTCCAGGAGTCTAGTATCATGAGTGTTCGTTTTCTTAGTGAGGGATTTGAGCTGCGTGGATTTTTGCTGGTCTGCGGCTTCCAGAGCTTGCAGTCTTGGGCCTATGGCCGCTACGTCTGCTCGGACCTCCGAAATTGTGGCATGCATATACTTTTTAATGTCCTCCGCTATGCTATGCATGTCAGCTAGGGTAGGGGACCTCTGCTTGTTACTTGCCTTTGGGTCAGTGTCTTGAGGTGAGGACGGTGCGTCATGGTTCTCGTCCGTCGGCGCCATCTTGGAGGCCTTGGCGCTCGTTTTGTGTGGCCGGAATATCTCCGCGACAGATTTACCAATCTGCGTCTGGTTGGTCTTGGGGGTAGCGGAAGAGCTCTGGGTGCTGCGGGTACCTGGCATCGCTGGAACAGACAGCCCAATTTCGCTGTATTAATAGCGACAGCGGACGTGTAGCGGGAGAGAGGGATTCAAGCGGCCATCTTCTAGCAGCGTCAAGCCCTCTCGATTCTAATCTATCACTCCGATTTGCAAACGGATTTCACTGAAGCTGTAACTTTCATCCCAGAACATAGTTTAGGGGCCATTACCTCTTCAACTATAGTCATTTTTCTTTCGATTGCAAACGTAACCAGTTTTTCAATGGTGTAATGGTTTAACATAGAAAACTTACCGTTGGCTCTCGATTCTAATCTATCACTCCGATTTGCAAACGGATTTCACTGAAGCTGTAACTTTCATCCCAGAACATAGTTTAGGGGCCTTTACCTCTTCAACTATAGTCATTTTTCTTTCGATTGCAAACGTAACCAGTTTTTCAATGGTGTAATGGTTTAACATAGAAAACTTACCGTTGGCTCTCGATTCTAATCTATCACTCCGATTTGCAAACGGATTTCACTGAAGCTGTAACTTTCATCCCAGAACATAGTTTAGGGGCCATTACCTCTTCAACTATAGTCATTTTTCTTTCGATTGCAAACGTAACCAGTTTTTCAATGGTGTAATGGTTTAACATAGAAAACTTACCGTTGGCTCTCGATTCTAATCTATCACTCCGATTTGCAAACGGATTTCACTGAAGCTGTAACTTTCATCCCAGAACATAGTTTAGGGGCCATTACCTCTTCAACTATAGTCATTTTTCTTTCGATTGCAAACGTAACCAGTTTTTCAATGGTGTAATGGTTTAACATAGAAAACTTACCGTTGGCTCTCGATTCTAATCTATCACTCCGATTTGCAAACGGATTTCACTGAAGCTGTAACTTTCATCCCAGAACATAGTTTAGGGGCCATTACCTCTTCAACTATAGTCATTTTTCTTTCGATTGCAAACGTAACCAGTTTTTCAATGGTGTAATGGTTTAACATAGAAAACTTACCGTTGGCTCTCGATTCTAATCTATCACTCCGATTTGCAAACGGATTTCACTGAAGCTGTAACTTTCATCCCAGAACATAGTTTAGGGGCCATTACCTCTTCAACTATAGTCATTTTTCTTTCGATTGCAAACGTAACCAGTTTTTCAATGGTGTAATGGTTTAACATAGAAAACTTACCGTTGGCTCTCGATTCTAATCTATCACTCCGATTTGCAAACGGATTTCACTGAAGCTGTAACTTTCATCCCAGAACATAGTTTAGGGGCCATTACCTCTTCAACTATAGTCATTTTTCTTTCGATTGCAAACGTAACCAGTTTTTCAATGGTGTAATGGTTTAACATAGAAAACTTACCGTTGGCTCTCGATTCTAATCTATCACTCCGATTTGCAAACGGGTTTCACTGAAGCTGTAACTTTCATCCCAGAACATAGTTTAGGGGCCATTACCTCTTCAACTATAGTCATTTTTCTTTCGATTGCAAACGTAACCAGTTTTTCAATGGTGTAATGGTTTAACATAGAAAACTTACCGTTGGCTCTCGATTCTAATCTATCACTCCGATTTGCAAACGGATTTCACTGAAGCTGTAACTTTCATCCCAGAACATAGTTTAGGGGCCATTACCTCTTCAACTATAGTCATTTTTCTTTCGATTGCAAACGTAACCAGTTTTTCAATGGTGTAATGGTTTAACATAGAAAACTTACCGTTGGCTCTCGATTCTAATCTATCACTCCGATTTGCAAACGGATTTCACTGAAGCTGTAACTTTCATCCCAGAACATAGTTTAGGGGCCATTACCTCTTCAACTATAGTCATTTTTCTTTCGATTGCAAACGTAACCAGTTTTTCAATGGTGTAATGGTTTAACATAGAAAACTTACCGTTGGCTCTCGATTCTAATCTATCACTCCGATTTGCAAACGGATTTCACTGAAGCTGTAACTTTCATCCCAGAACATAGTTTAGGGGCCATTACCTCTTCAACTATAGTCATTTTTCTTTCGATTGCAAACGTAACCAGTTTTTCAATGGTGTAATGGTTTAACATAGAAAACTTACCGTTGGCTCTCGATTCTAATCTATCACTCCGATTTGCAAACGGATTTCACTGAAGCTGTAACTTTCATCCCAGAACATAGTTTAGGGGCCATTACCTCTTCAACTATAGTCATTTTTCTTTCGATTGCAAACGTAACCAGTTTTTCAATGGTGTAATGGTTTAACATAGAAAACTTACCGTTGGCTCTCGATTCTAATCTATCACTCCGATTTGCAAACGGATTTCACTGAAGCTGTAACTTTCATCCCAGAACATAGTTTAGGGGCCATTACCTCTTCAACTATAGTCATTTTTCTTTCGATTGCAAACGTAACCAGTTTTTCAATGGTGTAATGGTTTAACATAGAAAACTTACCGTTGGCTCTCGATTCTAATCTATCACTCCGATTTGCAAACGGATTTCACTGAAGCTGTAACTTTCATCCCAGAACATAGTTTAGGGGCCATTACCTCTTCAACTATAGTCATTTTTCTTTCGATTGCAAACGTAACCAGTTTTTCAATGGTGTAATGGTTTAACATAGAAAACTTACCGTTGGCTCTCGATTCTAATCTATCACTCCGATTTGCAAACGGATTTCACTGAAGCTGTAACTTTCATCCCAGAACATAGTTTAGGGGCCATTACCTCTTCAACTATAGTCATTTTTCTTTCGATTGCAAACGTAACCAGTTTTTCAATGGTGTAATGGTTTAACATAGAAAACTTACCGTTGGCTCTCGATTCTAATCTATCACTCCGATTTGCAAACGGATTTCACTGAAGCTGTAACTTTCATCCCAGAACATAGTTTAGGGGCCATTACCTCTTCAACTATAGTCATTTTTCTTTCGATTGCAAACGTAACCAGTTTTTCAATGGTGTAATGGTTTAACATAGAAAACTTACCGTTGGCTCTCGATTCTAATCTATCACTCCGATTTGCAAACGGATTTCACTGAAGCTGTAACTTTCATCCCAGAACATAGTTTAGGGGCCATTACCTCTTCAACTATAGTCATTTTTCTTTCGATTGCAAACGTAACCAGTTTTTCAGTGGTGTAATGGTTTAACATAGAAAACTTACCGTTGGCTCTCGATTCTAATCTATCACTCCGATTTGCAAACGGATTTCACTGAAGCTGTAACTTTCATCCCAGAACATAGTTTAGGGGCCATTACCTCTTCAACTATAGTCATTTTTCTTTCGATTGCAAACGTAACCAGTTTTTCAATGGTGTAATGGTTTAACATAGAAAACTTACCGTTGGCTCTCGATTCTAATCTATCACTCCGATTTGCAAACGGATTTCACTGAAGCTGTAACTTTCATCCCAGAACATAGTTTAGGGGCCATTACCTCTTCAACTATAGTCATTTTTCTTTCGATTGCAAACGTAACCAGTTTTTCAATGGTGTAATGGTTTAACATAGAAAACTTACCGTTGGCTCTCAATTCTAATCTATCACTCCGATTTGCAAACGGATTTCACTGAAGCTGTAACTTTCATCCCAGAACATAGTTTAGGGGCCATTACCTCTTCAACTATAGTCATTTTTCTTTCGATTGCAAACGTAACCAGTTTTTCAATGGTGTAATGGTTTAACATAGAAAACTTACCGTTGGCTCTCGATTCTAATCTATCACTCCGATTTGCAAACGGATTTCACTGAAGCTGTAACTTTCATCCCAGAACATAGTTTAGGGGCCATTACCTCTTCAACTATAGTCATTTTTCTTTCGATTGCAAACGTAACCAGTTTTTCAATGGTGTAATGGTTTAACATAGAAAACTTACCGTTGGCTCTCGATTCTAATCTATCACTCCGATTTGTAAACGGATTTCACTGAAGCTGTAACTTTCATCCCAGAACATAGTTTAGGGGCCATTACCTCTTCAACTATAGTCATTTTTCTTTCGATTGCAAACGTAACCAGTTTTTCAATGGTGTAATGGTTTAACATAGAAAACTTACCGTTGGCTCTCGATTCTAATCTATCACTCCGATTTGCAAACGGATTTCACTGAAGCTGTAACTTTCATCCCAGAACATAGTTTAGGGGCCATTACCTCTTCAACTATAGTCATTTTTCTTTCGATTGCAAACGTAACCAGTTTTTCAATGGTGTAATGGTTTAACATAGAAAACTTACCGTTGGCTCTCGATTCTAATCTATCACTCCGATTTGCAAACGGATTTCACTGAAGCTGTAACTTTCATCCCAGAACATAGTTTAGGGGCCATTACCTCTTCAACTATAGTCATTTTTCTTTCGATTGCAAACGTAACCAGTTTTTCAATGGTGTAATGGTTTAACATAGAAAACTTACCGTTGGCTCTCGATTCTAATCTATCACTCCGATTTGCAAACGGATTTCACTGAAGCTGTAACTTTCATCCCAGAACATAGTTTAGGGGCCATTACCTCTTCAACTATAGTCATTTTTCTTTCGATTGCAAACGTAACCAGTTTTTCAATGGTGTAATGGTTTAACATAGAAAACTTACCGTTGGCTCTCGATTCTAATCTATCACTCCGATTTGCAAACGGATTTCACTGAAGCTGTAACTTTCATCCCAGAACATAGTTTAGGGGCCATTACCTCTTCAACTATAGTCATTTTTCTTTCGATTGCAAACGTAACCAGTTTTTCAATGGTGTAATGGTTTAACATAGAAAACTTACCGTTGGCTCTCGATTCTAATCTATCACTCCGATTTGCAAACGGATTTCACTGAAGCTGTAACTTTCATCCCAGAACATAGTTTAGGGGCCATTACCTCTTCAACTATAGTCATTTTTCTTTCGATTGCAAACGTAACCAGTTTTTCAATGGTGTAATGGTTTAACATAGAAAACTTACCGTTGGCTCTCGATTCTAATCTATCACTCCGATTTGCAAACGGATTTCACTGAAGCTGTAACTTTCATCCCAGAACATAGTTTAGGGGCCATTACCTCTTCAACTATAGTCATTTTTCTTTCGATTGCAAACGTAACCAGTTTTTCAATGGTGTAATGGTTTAACATAGAAAACTTACCGTTGGCTCTCGATTCTAATCTATCACTCCGATTTGCAAACGGATTTCACTGAAGCTGTAACTTTCATCCCAGAACATAGTTTAGGGGCCATTACCTCTTCAACTATAGTCATTTTTCTTTCGATTGCAAACGTAACCAGTTTTTCAATGGTGTAATGGTTTAACATAGAAAACTTACCGTTGGCTCTCGATTCTAATCTATCACTCCGATTTGCAAACGGATTTCACTGAAGCTGTAACTTTCATCCCAGAACATAGTTTAGGGGCCATTACCTCTTCAACTATAGTCATTTTTCTTTCGATTGCAAACGCAACCAGTTTTTCAATGGTGTAATGGTTTAACATAGAAAACTTACCGTTGGCTCTCGATTCTAATCTATCACTCCGATTTGCAAACGGATTTCACTGAAGCTGTAACTTTCATCCCAGAACATAGTTTAGGGGCCATTACCTCTTCAACTATAGTCATTTTTCTTTCGATTGCAAACGCAACCAGTTTTTCAATGGTGTAATGGTTTAACATAGAAAACTTACCGTTGGCTCTCGATTCTAATCTATCACTCCGATTTGCAAACGGATTTCACTGAAGCTGTAACTTTCATCCCAGAACATAGTTTAGGGGCCATTACCTCTTCAACTATAGTCATTTTTCTTTCGATTGCAAACGTAACCAGTTTTTCAATGGTGTAATGGTTTAACATAGAAAACTTACCGTTGGCTCTCGATTCTAATCTATCACTCCGATTTGCAAACGGATTTCACTGAAGCTGTAACTTTCATCCCAGAACATAGTTTAGGGGCCATTACCTCTTCAACTATAGTCATTTTTCTTTCGATTGCAAACGTAACCCGTTTTTCAATGGTGTAATGGTTTAACATAGAAAACTTACCGTTGGCTCTCGATTCTAATCTATCACTCCGATTTGCAAACGGATTTCACTGAAGCTGTAACTTTCATCCCAGAACATAGTTTAGGGGCCATTACCTCTTCAACTATAGTCATTTTTCTTTCGATTGCAAACGTAACCAGTTTTTCAATGGTGTAATGGTTTAACATAGAAAACTTACCGTTGGCTCTCGATTCTAATCTATCACTCCGATTTGCAAACGGATTTCACTGAAGCTGTAACTTTCATCCCAGAACATAGTTTAGGGGCCATTACCTCTTCAACTATAGTCATTTTTCTTTCGATTGCAAACGTAACCAGTTTTTCAATGGTGTAATGGTTTAACATAGAAAACTTACCGTTGGCTCTCGATTCTAATCTATCACTCCGATTTGCAAACGGATTTCACTGAAGCTGTAACTTTCATCCCAGAACATAGTTTAGGGGCCATTACCTCTTCAACTATAGTCATTTTTCTTTCGATTGCAAACGTAACCAGTTTTTCAATGGTGTAATGGTTTAACATAGAAAACTTACCGTTGGCCCTCGATTCTAATCTATCACTCCGATTTGCAAACGGATTTCACTGAAGCTGTAACTTTCATCCCAGAACATAGTTTAGGGGCCATTACCTCTTCAACTATAGTCATTTTTCTTTCGATTGCAAACGTAACCAGTTTTTCAATGGTGTAATGGTTTAACATAGAAAACTTACCGTTGGCTCTCGATTCTAATCTATCACTCCGATTTGCAAACGGATTTCACTGAAGCTGTAACTTTCATCCCAGAACATAGTTTAGGGGCCATTACCTCTTCAACTATAGTCATTTTTCTTTCGATTGCAAACGTAACCAGTTTTTCAATGGTGTAATGGTTTAACATAGAAAACTTACCGTTGGCTCTCGATTCTAATCTATCACTCCGATTTGCAAACGGATTTCACTGAAGCTGTAACTTTCATCCCAGAACATAGTTTAGGGGCCATTACCTCTTCAACTATAGTCATTTTTCTTTCGATTGCAAACGTAACCAGTTTTTCAATGGTGTAATGGTTTAACATAGAAAACTTACCGTTGGCTCTCGATTCTAATCTATCACTCCGATTTGCAAACGGATTTCACTGAAGCTGTAACTTTCATCCCAGAACATAGTTTAGGGGCCATTACCTCTTCAACTATAGTCATTTTTCTTTCGATTGCAAACGTAACCAGTTTTTCAATGGTGTAATGGTTTAACATAGAAAACTTACCGTTGGCTCTCGATTCTAATCTATCACTCCGATTTGCAAACGGATTTCACTGAAGCTGTAACTTTCATCCCAGAACATAGTTTAGGGGCCATTACCTCTTCAACTATAGTCATTTTTCTTTCGATTGCAAACGTAACCAGTTTTTCAATGGTGTAATGGTTTAACATAGAAAACTTACCGTTGGCTCTCGATTCTAATCTATCACTCCGATTTGCAAACGGATTTCACTGAAGCTGTAACTTTCATCCCAGAACATAGTTTAGGGGCCATTACCTCTTCAACTATAGTCATTTTTCTTTCGATTGCAAACGTAACCAGTTTTTCAATGGTGTAATGGTTTAACATAGAAAACTTACCGTTGGCTCTCGATTCTAATCTATCACTCCGATTTGCAAACGGATTTCACTGAAGCTGTAACTTTCATCCCAGAACATAGTTTAGGGGCCATTACCTCTTCAACTATAGTCATTTTTCTTTCGATTGCAAACGTAACCAGTTTTTCAATGGTGTAATGGTTTAACATAGAAAACTTACCGTTGGCTCTCGATTCTAATCTATCACTCCGATTTGCAAACGGATTTCACTGAAGCTGTAACTTTCATCCCAGAACATAGTTTAGGGGCCATTACCTCTTCAACTATAGTCATTTTTCTTTCGATTGCAAACGTAACCAGTTTTTCAATGGTGTAATGGTTTAACATAGAAAACTTACCGTTGGCTCTCGATTCTAATCTATCACTCCGATTTGCAAACGGATTTCACTGAAGCTGTAACTTTCATTCCAGAACATAGTTTAGGGGCCATTACCTCTTCAACTATAGTCATTTTTCTTTCGATTGCAAACGTAACCAGTTTTTCAATGGTGTAATGGTTTAACATAGAAAACTTACCGTTGGCTCTCGATTCTAATCTATCACTCCGATTTGCAAACGGATTTCACTGAAGCTGTAACTTTCATCCCAGAACATAGTTTAGGGGCCATTACCTCTTCAACTATAGTCATTTTTCTTTCGATTGCAAACGTAACCAGTTTTTCAATGGTGTAATGGTTTAACATAGAAAACTTACCGTTGGCTCTCGATTCTAATCTATCACTCCGATTTGCAAACGGATTTCACTGAAGCTGTAACTTTCATCCCAGAACATAGTTTAGGGGCCATTACCTCTTCAACTATAGTCATTTTTCTTTCGATTGCAAACGTAACCAGTTTTTCAATGGTGTAATGGTTTAACATAGAAGGGGGCGTGGCCTAGCCACAGAGACTGATGGAAGCCTGAGCCTGCAGCTCTCTGTGACAGACACTAAATTCAGCTACTAAAAGCGTTCCTGACTGCCTCATTTTCAACTTAAAAGGTGGGTGAAGACTTAGAGATGACGCAGGAGTGGAATAAAGCCACAAATCGGAGGAAATCACCTCCTACAACCCCTAAAAGACTGACTGACTTTTCTAGTGAGAGAAACCAAGATGGCCACCGTTATAGGCCTAGCAACAGCACTGAGGAGATTTACAAAACACCTCCACCGCTTGCCCAGAGGAATAGATTTGCTCCCCTATATACCCCCCGACCTAGGGGCATCCCTGAGGACTATGATGAGGTGGAAGATGAATCTGGCGGAGACCGGGAAAGAAGCCCGCTCAAACCGCCAATGCGTACGTACGCATCAAAAAGTACGCATGCCGCTGGCCGCGTTACCATAGCAGCTCTTCCGCATCCCTCTGAACATGCGCATGCGTACGCGGAAAAAAGTACGCGTTCCACTGCCAACACATACGCGTATGCGGAAAAATATACGCGTCCCACAGAACCAAAAGATGACAACAATGAAGATAGAAGGGACGACACAGACCCTCAAACGGAATATAACCTGCAGACTGTACAGAGACCATCAAACACTTTAACGCATCCATCCGAGATACCTGATTCCTTGGCATCTATACCGGCATCGGAACAACTTATCACGCAAAGTTTTTTCAAAAACTTTATGATATCTTTTCACTTGGAAACTAAAAACAATATCTCAAATTTTCAAAGAGATCTACATACAATGGCTGGATTTTTGAATAAATTTGCCGACGACACTGCACAGAGGTTTGAAATGCTTGAAAACAGGATGGAAGAGATGGCTACTGCACACAATGAACTTGTTGAATCGCACAAAGCAGTAATTCAAGAAAATGAATGGTTGAAGAGTAAGGTTGTGGACGCCGAAGATAGGAATCGCAGGAACAATTTAAAGTTAAGAGGTGTTCCTGAAACTGTAGGCAACGATGAACTTAAAGACTATGTGGCCAAAATGTTACACACTACATTTCCTGCACTAAATAAAAGTGAGCTCACTGTGGATAGAGCTCATCGACTCCCCAAGCCTAGTCATCTGCCTAACCACTTACCCAGGGATGTAATTACGCGAATACATTTTTTCCATGTGAAGGAACTGCTTCTGGGCACCACTAGAGAGGGTAAAAGCTTACCTCCAGAATATAAAGACATCAGATTGTACCAAGACCTTTCACAAGCTACTCTTCAGGCACGACGCAACTTTTCCCAGGTAACTACAACCTTGAGACACAACAAAATAAAGTACTCTTGGGGCTTCCCAATCAAACTTATTGTAAATGACAATGGAATCAAACATGTAGTCAAGTCTCCAAAAGAAGGAAAGGAACTTCTACACAGATGGAACATTCCAGTCTTTATCCCAAGAGAACAGCAGAAAGAAAAGTCATACAGACCTCCGATTGCTCCTAAACCGACTTCAATTAAGCCAAACCCATTCAAACCTTCTCCTGTCCCGATGGACACTACTCAACCACAACAACAACCACCGGAAAAAGAAAAAGAAAAAGAAAAATTGGCTGAGGCAACAGGTGACACTTGAGCATTAGTGTCCAACCACAAACTTATTTCCCCCCACTAGATCTTCTCCCTGGGAGTTTCCCCATTGGAGGACATCTTTTCTGAGTCCACACTGGTGGACATTGTTTTTAAATAGGTCCTAGGATCTATTTGTAGGTTACTCTTTTTGTTTCTTGTTTTTCTAAATTTCTAGTTTTTTGCTTTTTTTTTCTTTTTCTGAAATTCTTTGTTGGGAGGTCCTTGTATTCTTTGTTTTATTGGATTAAGGACTAATCCTAGTAGCAGTTATCGAAGGTAGAACCGGATACCTGTGAAGCTGCTACTTGTTTATCTAATTTCTTTGTTGTTTCTTATTTCATTTATTGTTCACTCCCAGGTTGCTGCTCTATTATGGGTACTGTATGCATTTGGATGTTTTACCTAACTTTTTTATTTCCAAACAGGAGTAAGATATGCAAATATTGCAAAGATGTCGTCTATAGATGTTGCACTAAGGAAACTAGTCGGAGAGGAATTCATATATTATATAGTTTTTACTTCTTAATCAAATACTCACAGATGTATGGCGCAGAACTTTAAGGTAATGTCTCTTAATGTGAGAGGTCTGAACTCATACCGGAAACGATTCTTGGTCCAAAAATTAATTAAGGAACATAAAATAGATATAATTTGTTTGCAGGAAACCCACCTGAAAAAATTGACAGCAGAAAAATTTAAGATTAATCAGTTTTCAAAAATCTTTCACTCTACTATGAAAAATAATAAAAGAAAGGCAGGTGTCTGTATAGCAGTCAAAGATGGTCTGGGGCTGGTGGTTAAGGAATCCTACTCCAGTGATGACGGACGACTAGTAATAGTTAAAGGAACAATCAATTCTCAAACTTACACATTTGTTAATTTATACTCTCCCAATTCTCATCAGATAAAATTTATAAATAAAAAATTAAAATTGATAACCAAAAAAACAGAGGGAAATTTATTTATATTAGGGGACTTTAATTCTGTTGTTGATCCCCAAATAGACTGCACCTCCAGAACTAGATCAATTCATTCAATTTTACAAAACTCTTTAACAAGCTATGAGCTCTTTGATACGTGGAGATGTATGCATCCTACTGACAAACAATATACATATTACTCTCCAATTCATCAATCATTTACTCGAATTGATTTATGTTTAACCAATGGGTTTTCCTTGCCACTAGTCACAGACATTGAGATTGCCTCTAGAATATGGTCGGACCACTCACCATTATTTGTTACAATACAGCTTAAAAATTCATCCCCACAACAATATATATGGAAATTAAATAAATATACGCTTAATTCTGAACATACTTTCCCCCTAATACAAAAAGAATTGGTAGAATATTTCAAATTTAACAACACAGATGATGTATCTAAAACAAATATTTGGAATGCTCACAAGGCATTTATGCGCGGAGTATTTATGAAATTAGGAGCAATTCAAAAAAAGAAACATCAAGAAAAAACCAATCTTCTTTTGAATAAAATTAGAACGTTAGAGGGGAAAGTATTTGCTGGAGGGAGACGAGACCTGATCCGGATGCTAGAAGAAACCAGACAAGAGTTAGCTGACTGTTTATTTTCCCAATACGATAAATGGCAAACAATTCTAAAAGAACACTGGTATTATGATAAAAATAGAGCAGGGAAGGCCATGGCTAGAAAAATTAAGGGTAGGAGAATTCGACAAAGAATATTAAAAATTAGACATCCCAGGACAAAGACCGACATTCATCATCCCCAAGACATTGTAGACACTTTAGCTACCTACTATGAGGACTTATATAATTTAGAAAAAGACCCAAACATTCATTCCCCAAACATTTTAGAAATAGATAAATATTTAGAAAAAATTAATCTACCAACATTAACAGAATTTGAACAAAAATCTATAAACGTACCTTTCCGTCAACAGGAGGTTGAAGCTGCCATCGCTTCTCTTAAAAGAGATAAAGCGCCTGGACCAGATGGTTTCATCAACGATTATTATAAAAAATTCACAAAAATACTTATACAACCTTTAACAGATATGTTTAATGAGATAGTAACCACTGGTGCTTTCCCTAGGGAGTCGCTGACAGCTTTAATATCCACTATACCCAAAGAAGATAAGGACCCCCTTGACCCAGGTAGTTACCGACCAATTTCTTTACTTAATTCAGACATTAAAATATACGCTAAGATCATCGCCAACAGACTGTCACCACTGATGCCAAAACTTATACATCCGGATCAGGTCGGTTTCACCACTGGTAGATCAACGAGTGATGGAACTCGTAAATTGTTGGATTTGATACATAGGTTAGGGCTCTGTCGGACGCCTACCCTCCTCGTCTCTTTAGACGCGGAGAAGGCGTTCGACAGAGTCAATTGGTTGTACCTCTCTAGAGTTTTAACCAAGTTTGGTTTCCCCAATTTTCTTCACAAAGCAATCCTAGCTCTTTATACTCAACCGTCGGCCAGGGTTATGTCATCAGGCTCCATTTCACGCCCATTTGATATCAAGAATGGTACCCGTCAGGGTTGCCCCCTCTCCCCACTAATATTTAATTTATCTATAGAACCATTAGCTCAAAAAATTAGAAACAACTCCCAAATTCATGGAATCAAAATAAATAAAACTACCCATAAGTTAGGTCTCTATGCAGACGATGTGATTTTGTATTTACAAAAACCCAATATATCATTGCCAAATGTTAAGATAGAATTAGATGAATATTCTATGGTCTCATATTATAAACTAAATCAGAAAAAAACGGTAGTATTACCATGTAATGTCTCACAAAAAATGAAGGAAGATCTCAAAAAGTCCAGCCATTATTTATGGAACGAGAAAAAATTAAAATACCTTGGTGTACAAATCACTCCAAAAATTTCCCAGTTGTACAAGGAAAACTACAGTCCTTGGTTTAATAAACTTAAAACCAAACTGGATTCATTGGCAAAACTTGAATTCTCCTGGATGGGGAGAGCAGCGGCCTTCAAAATGATGGTACTACCACAATTACTCTACTTATTCAGAAACCTTCCTATAAAAGTTCCCCTAACATTTTTTAATAAATTACAAAAAGATCTAAACAACTATATTCTTATGGGCAAAAAATCCAGAGTTTCAAACAAAGTTATTACATCTCATACTACAAATCTAGGTCTAGGTGTGCCTAAACTAGAATATTATTATAAAGCGGCAATTTTAGACCAAGTTAGATCAATTTGGCTAGAAGATTACTCCAAACAATGGATTTCAATAGAAGAGGAACAGCTCCCATATGGATCTCTCAAACTATATCTTCAATCAAGAGTAATTTGGAAAGTGAACCAAAACATATATAACCCCATAACAGCTAACTCCCTAAAAATCTGGAAGGAACTGTTAAAACTCTGTAAGAAAGACGTTTTATCCACCTCTAAGCCCACACCTCTGAATATTTTACACTCAGTTATTAAAGATATTAATTTGGCAGATTGGACTAATTATTATGACATTGATTACTTGGAAGAATTATTGAATGAGGATGGTACGATTATACCATTTGATCAACTAGCCAATGATTTTGGTATCCCGCTCACTGATAGACCTATATATAACAAAATTTATAAATTTATGAACACACACACATATAATCCAGAACTTTTACCACCTAAAATTAGAAAAATTGTACAACCGGAGGGGATAAAATTAAAAGGCATCTCTACCTTTTATAGAATTTTATTAGAAATAAAGGAGGAAACTCCAAAATGGCAATTGAAAAAATGGCAGGACTTTTTGGGATATGAAGTAGATTCGGAAGATTGGGAAAAAACAATTAGAACATTGAAAAAATCATCTCATTGTATAAACCACCATGAAGGACTATTTAAACTCATTTGGCGATGGTATATGACCCCTGCAAAGATTGCTAAATTTGATATCCAATCATCTCCCCTTTGTTGGAGGGGGTGTAACCTGACGGGTACCATGGAACATATTTGGTGGGAGTGCCCTAAAATCAAAGTTTTATGGAAAGCCATTGAACAATTCTTGAAAAAACTACCCACGTCTCTCCAAACCATTCCGCCAGGTTTAGCTTTGTTTCATTTTGGTGCTGAAGATTTACCATTTCAGGAAAGATTTATAGCAAATCATATGTTTATAGCAACTAAGAACCAAATAGCCATTAATTGGAAATCATCAGAAATTCCAGTCTTCGGGGAGATTCTCAAAAATGTGGAATCTAACATTTTAGCAGAAAAATCCTGGGCAATCAGGAGTGGTACAATGGGGCCCTTTATGAATAGAGTCAAACTCTGGCCGACGGTTTACAGAAAATCTAAAGTATTGGAATTTTAGGATACTGAACCTCTTACACTGTGGGACAAAATTAATTACCAGGTAACTCCAGACTAGTTTTCTACTGAGATAATAGATTCCTTACACATAAGGTAACAACATCTAAAACCTTAACTTTGACTCCTGCAACATACATTGGGAATGACAATACATGTTTGTTAATATTTTTTTTTGTTTGTAGTTAGTTTAGTTTAATAGATATTGTTCTATATCTAATTTACTATAGAATTGGAACTTCATATATATATTACAGTTCTTAAATATGTAACTAATCTTACAGGTATATTACAATTGGATATAACATATAACATTAAACACAGTTAATGGATTGAACCAATGGGTTCCGCTCCTTGGAATTTCTGAAGGGAGGTTGAAAAATACCCCCACTTTCCAGGTCGAGAGGACCCTATAGAAGCAACGCTAGTATAATCTTTACTGTGTTCTATTAGACCAAATTAGATTAGTCCGATTAATATATTCTCATAAATTCAATCCTATTCATTTAATTAGGAATACTTTTATGGATTATACTCATGGGTTCATGCAAACAACTATAATTTAATATAACCCCACCAAACTTTAATATGTATTGATACTTCGGTTTGTTTGAGAGCTGTCGCATACATTTAAGAACTCAAGAGTAATCTTTCAATTACTTTATATTGAAATTTTAAAATCTTTAATTACGCATATATGTATCACAGGCATATGATTACGCGTAAATGATAACCTGTTATATGCGTAGTGTTAAAATACAAATATATGCTCTATAGACATAAGCATACGAGTTAATGAGTGGCAGGAAATAAAATTTTATTTACGCATATACGAATTTAAAGCATATCTTAAGCAGTAATAATAACTTTTAAGAATGCATATACGCACTGAAAACATATCTGTACGCGTTCTGCAATAATTTTCGAAAATAGATACATATGCTTTATGAAACATATATACGCGTTCCGCAATACCTTTTTTAAGAAATAACAAAAATACGCATTTACGCTTCTTAAGCATATACGTACGCGTCCAGTTATACTCCCGAAACTACGCATACATATAATGAAGCATATGTACGCGTTCCGCAATACTTTTTTAAATTAAAAATACGCATTTACGCTTTATAAACATATATGTACGCGTTCTGCCATACTTAGTAAAATATACATATGCGGTCTGTGAACATACATATACGCGTCTCACAATACTTTTGAAAATACGCATATATGCATTATTAACACATATGTACGCATTGCTCTCAAACAAAACATTTACCAAGTTCTGTATGCCATACAAAGCTTAATAAATATTTCTAATGCATAACAAATAATTTTTGAAAATTGAATAGGATTCTGTTGTATTACTTACAGTATTGATTATTATTTTACTTTTTATTTATTTTAGACAATTTTAATAAAATATTCTGCATTATTATTTAATATTAAAGGTTATACCCAATAAAGATACAAATCTCATTAAACAAATTGATCTATAACTATACAATGTGAATATATATAAAAAGAGAACTCTACATTATATATGCAATTCTATACTGTTAACGTGTTATTAATATACTTTGAGAATTAAATTTAATAATATGTTTGTACTGTTACCCTACTGTAATAATATTGACAGTACTGTTGTATATGTACTGATATTTGTTTGTTTTAAAATTTCAATAAAAATTAATGGAATTGGTTTAACATAGAAAACTTACCGTTGGCTCTCGATTCTAATCTATCACTCCGATTTGCAAACGGATTTCACTGAAGCTGTAACTTTCATCCCAGAACATAGTTTAGGGGCCATTACCTCTTCAACTATAGTCATTTTTCTTTCGATTGCAAACGTAACCAGTTTTTCAATGGTGTAATGGTTTAACATAGAAAACTTACCGTTGGCTCTCGATTCTAATCTATCACTCCGATTTGCAAACGGATTTCACTGAAGCTGTAACTTTCATCCCAGAACATAGTTTAGGGGCCATTACCTCTTCAACTATAGTCATTTTTCTTTCGATTGCAAACGTAACCAGTTTTTCAATGGTGTAATGGTTTAACATAGAAAACTTACCGTTGGCTCTCGATTCTAATCTATCACTCCGATTTGCAAACGGATTTCACTGAAGCTGTAACTTTCATCCCAGAACATAGTTTAGGGGCCATTACCTCTTCAACTATAGTCATTTTTCTTTCGATTGCAAACGTAACCAGTTTTTCAATGGTGTAATGGTTTAACATAGAAAACTTACCGTTGGCTCTCGATTCTAATCTATCACTCCGATTTGCAAACGGATTTCACTGAAGCTGTAACTTTCACATAGTTTAGGGGCCATTACCTCTTCAACTATAGTCATTTTTCTTTCGATTGCAAACGTAACCAGTTTTTCAATGGTGTAATGGTTTAACATAGAAAACTTACCGTTGGCTCTCGATTCTAATCTATCACTCCGATTTGCAAACGGATTTCACTGAAGCTGTAACTTTCATCCCAGAACATAGTTTAGGGGCCATTACCTCTTCAACTATAGTCATTTTTCTTTCGATTGCAAACGTAACCAGTTTTTCAATGGTGTAATGGTTTAACATAGAAAACTTACCGTTGGCTCTCGATTCTAATCTATCACTCCGATTTGCAAACGGATTTCACTGAAGCTGTAACTTTCATCCCAGAACATAGTTTAGGGGCCATTACCTCTTCAACTATAGTCATTTTTCTTTCGATTGCAAACGTAACCAGTTTTTCAATGGTGTAATGGTTTAACATAGAAAACTTACCGTTGGCTCTCGATTCTAATCTATCACTCCGATTTGCAAACGGATTTCACTGAAGCTGTAACTTTCATCCCAGAACATAGTTTAGGGGCCATTACCTCTTCAACTATAGTCATTTTTCTTTCGATTGCAAACGTAACCAGTTTTTCAATGGTGTAATGGTTTAACATAGAAAACTTACCGTTGGCTCTCGATTCTAATCTATCACTCCGATTTGCAAACGGATTTCACTGAAGCTGTAACTTTCATCCCAGAACATAGTTTAGGGGCCATTACCTCTTCAACTATAGTCATTTTTCTTTCGATTGCAAACGTAACCAGTTTTTCAATGGTGTAATGGTTTAACATAGAAAACTTACCGTTGGCTCTCGATTCTAATCTATCACTCCGATTTGCAAACGGATTTCACTGAAGCTGTAACTTTCATCCCAGAACATAGTTTAGGGGCCATTACCTCTTCAACTATAGTCATTTTTCTTTCGATTGCAAACGTAACCAGTTTTTCAATGGTGTAATGGTTTAACATAGAAAACTTACCGTTGGCTCTCGATTCTAATCTATCACTCCGATTTGCAAACGGATTTCACTGAAGCTGTAACTTTCATCCCAGAACATAGTTTAGGGGCCATTACCTCTTCAACTATAGTCATTTTTCTTTCGATTGCAAACGTAACCAGTTTTTCAATGGTGTAATGGTTTAACATAGAAAACTTACCGTTGGCTCTCGATTCTAATCTATCACTCCGATTTGCAAACGGATTTCACTGAAGCTGTAACTTTCATCCCAGAACATAGTTTAGGGGCCATTACCTCTTCAACTATAGTCATTTTTCTTTCGATTGCAAACGTAACCAGTTTTTCAATGGTGTAATGGTTTAACATAGAAAACTTACCGTTGGCTCTCGATTCTAATCTATCACTCCGATTTGCAAACGGATTTCACTGAAGCTGTAACTTTCATCCCAGAACATAGTTTAGGGGCCATTACCTCTTCAACTATAGTCATTTTTCTTTCGATTGCAAACGTAACCAGTTTTTCAATGGTGTAATGGTTTAACATAGAAAACTTACCGTTGGCTCTCGATTCTAATCTATCACTCCGATTTGCAAACGGATTTCACTGAAGCTGTAACTTTCATCCCAGAACATAGTTTAGGGGCCATTACCTCTTCAACTATAGTCATTTTTCTTTCGATTGCAAACGTAACCAGTTTTTCAATGGTGTAATGGTTTAACATAGAAAACTTACCGTTGGCTCTCGATTCTAATCTATCACTCCGATTTGCAAACGGATTTCACTGAAGCTGTAACTTTCATCCCAGAACATAGTTTAGGGGCCATTACCTCTTCAACTATAGTCATTTTTCTTTCGATTGCAAACGTAACCAGTTTTTCAATGGTGTAATGGTTTAACATAGAAAACTTACCGTTGGCTCTCGATTCTAATCTATCACTCCGATTTGCAAACGGATTTCACTGAAGCTGTAACTTTCATCCCAGAACATAGTTTAGGGGCCATTACCTCTTCAACTATAGTCATTTTTCTTTCGATTGCAAACGTAACCAGTTTTTCAATGGTGTAATGGTTTAACATAGAAAACTTACCGTTGGCTCTCGATTCTAATCTATCACTCCGATTTGCAAACGGATTTCACTGAAGCTGTAACTTTCATCCCAGAACATAGTTTAGGGGCCATTACCTCTTCAACTATAGTCATTTTTCTTTCGATTGCAAACGTAACCAGTTTTTCAATGGTGTAATGGTTTAACATAGAAAACTTACCGTTGGCTCTCGATTCTAATCTATCACTCCGATTTGCAAACGGATTTCACTGAAGCTGTAACTTTCATCCCAGAACATAGTTTAGGGGCCATTACCTCTTCAACTATAGTCATTTTTCTTTCGATTGCAAACGTAACCAGTTTTTCAATGGTGTAATGGTTTAACATAGAAAACTTACCGTTGGCTCTCGATTCTAATCTATCACTCCGATTTGCAAACGGATTTCACTGAAGCTGTAACTTTCATCCCAGAACATAGTATAGGGGCCATTACCTCTTCAACTATAGTCATTTTTCTTTCGATTGCAAACGTAACCAGTTTTTCAATGGTGTAATGGTTTAACATAGAAAACTTACCGTTGGCTCTCGATTCTAATCTATCACTCCGATTTGCAAACGGATTTCACTGAAGCTGTAACTTTCATCCCAGAACATAGTTTAGGGGCCATTACCTCTTCAACTATAGTCATTTTTCTTTCGATTGCAAACGTAACCAGTTTTTCAATGGTGTAATGGTTTAACATAGAAAACTTACCGTTGGCTCTCGATTCTAATCTATCACTCCGATTTGCAAACGGATTTCACTGAAGCTGTAACTTTCATCCCAGAACATAGTTTAGGGGCCATTACCTCTTCAACTATAGTCATTTTTCTTTCGATTGCAAACGTAACCAGTTTTTCAATGGTGTAATGGTTTAACATAGAAAACTTACCGTTGGCTCTCGATTCTAATCTATCACTCCGATTTGCAAACGGATTTCACTGAAGCTGTAACTTTCATCCCAGAACATAGTTTAGGGGCCATTACCTCTTCAACTATAGTCATTTTTCTTTCGATTGCAAACGTAACCAGTTTTTCAATGGTGTAATGGTTTAACATAGAAAACTTACCGTTGGCTCTCGATTCTAATCTATCACTCCGATTTGCAAACGGATTTCACTGAAGCTGTAACTTTCATCCCAGAACATAGTTTAGGGGCCATTACCTCTTCAACTATAGTCATTTTTCTTTCGATTGCAAACGTAACCAGTTTTTCAATGGTGTAATGGTTTAACATAGAAAACTTACCGTTGGCTCTCGATTCTAATCTATCACTCCGATTTGCAAACGGATTTCACTGAAGCTGTAACTTTCATCCAAGAACATAGTTTAGGGGCCATTACCTCTTCAACTATAGTCATTTTTCTTTCGATTGCAAACGTAACCAGTTTTTCAATGGTGTAATGGTTTAACATAGAAAACTTACCGTTGGCTCTCGATTCTAATCTATCACTCCGATTTGCAAACGGATTTCACTGAAGCTGTAACTTTCATCCCAGAACATAGTTTAGGGGCCATTACCTCTTCAACTATAGTCATTTTTCTTTCGATTGCAAACGTAACCAGTTTTTCAATGGTGTAATGGTTTAACATAGAAAACTTACCGTTGGCTCTCGATTCTAATCTATCACTCCCGATTTGCAAACGGATTTCACTGAAGCTGTAACTTTCATCCCAGAACATAGTTTAGGGGCCATTACCTCTTCAACTATAGTCATTTTTCTTTCGATTGCAAACGTAACCAGTTTTTCAATGGTGTAATGGTTTAACATAGAAAACTTACCGTTGGCTCTCGATTCTAATCTATCACTCCGATTTGCAAACGGATTTCACTGAAGCTGTAACTTTCATCCAGAACATAGTTTAGGGGCCATTACCTCTTCAACTATAGTCATTTTTCTTTCGATTGCAAACGTAACCAGTTTTCAATGGTGTAATGGTTTAACATAGAAAACTTACCGTTGGCTCTCGATTCTAATCTATCACTCCGATTTGCAAACGGATTTCACTGAAGCTGTAACTTTCATCCCAGAACATAGTTTAGGGGCCATTACCTCTTCAACTATAGTCATTTTCTTTCGATTGCAAAACGTAACCAGTTTTCAATGGTGTAATGGTTTAACATACAAAACTTACCGTTGGCTCTCGATTCTAATCTATCACTCCGATTTGCAAACGGATTTCACTGAAGCTGTAACTTTCATCCCAGAACATAGTTTTAGGGGCCATTACCTCTTCAACTATAGTCATTTTCTTTCGATTGCAAACGTAACCAGTTTTTCAATGGTGTAATGGTTTAACATAGAAAACTTACCGTTGGCTCTCGATTCTAATCTATCACTCCGATTTGCAAACGGATTTCACTGAAGCTGTAACTTTCATCCCAGAACATAGTTTAGGGGCCATTACCTCTTCAACTATAGTCATTTTTCTTTCGATTGCAAACGTAACCAGTTTTTCAATGGTGTAATGGTTTAACATAGAAAACTTACCGTTGGCTCTCGATTCTAATCTATCACTCCGATTTGCAAACGGATTTCACTGAAGCTGTAACTTTCATCCCAGAACATAGTTTAGGGGCCATTACCTCTTCAACTATAGTCATTTTTCTTTCGATTGCAAACGTAACCAGTTTTTCAATGGTGTAATGGTTTAACATAGAAAACTTACCGTTGGCTCTCGATTCTAATCTATCACTCCGATTTGCAAACGGATTTCACTGAAGCTGTAACTTTCATCCCAGAACATAGTTTAGGGGCCATTACCTCTTCAACTATAGTCATTTTTCTTTCGATTGCAAACGTAACCAGTTTTTCAATGGTGTAATGGTTTAACATAGAAAACTTACCGTTGGCTCTCGATTCTAATCTATCACTCCGATTTGCAAACGGATTTCACTGAAGCTGTAACTTTCATCCCAGAACATAGTTTAGGGGCCATTACCTCTTCAACTATAGTCATTTTTCTTTCGATTGCAAACGTAACCAGTTTTTCAATGGTGTAATGGTTTAACATAGAAAACTTACCGTTGGCTCTCGATTCTAATCTATCACTCCGATTTGCAAACGGATTTCACTGAAGCTGTAACTTTCATCCCAGAACATAGTTTAGGGGCCATTACCTCTTCAACTATAGTCATTTTTCTTTCGATTGCAAACGTAACCAGTTTTTCAATGGTGTAATGGTTTAACATAGAAAACTATACCGTTGGCTCTCGATTCTAATCTATCACTCCGATTTGCAAACGGATTTCACTGAAGCTGTAACTTTCATCCCAGAACATAGTTTAGGGGCCATTACCTCTTCAACTATAGTCATTTTTCTTTCGATTGCAAACGTAACCAGTTTTTCAATGGTGTAATGGTTTAACATAGAAAACTTACCGTTGGCTCTCGATTCTAATCTATCACTCCGATTTGCAAACGGATTTCACTGAAGCTGTAACTTTCATCCCAGAACATAGTTTAGGGGCCATTACCTCTTCAACTATAGTCATTTTTCTTTCGATTGCAAACGTAACCAGTTTTTCAATGGTGTAATGGTTTAACATAGAAAACTTACCGTTGGCTCTCGATTCTAATCTATCACTCCGATTTGCAAACGGATTTCACTGAAGCTGTAACTTTCATCCCAGAACATAGTTTAGGGGCCATTACCTCTTCAACTATAGTCATTTTTCTTTCGATTGCAAACGTAACCAGTTTTTCAATGGTGTAATGGTTTAACATAGAAAACTTACCGTTGGCTCTCGATTCTAATCTATCACTCCGATTTGCAAACGGATTTCACTGAAGCTGTAACT